>NW_007377478.1:291507-349480 GCF_000475195.1 Diaphorina citri | reverse complement strand
CAGAACAAATCACTAAGCAGCCCAAGACACGTGTTTCGTCCTTATTGTAGGATATCAGTTGGACATAGCTGGGAATTGAACCCGAGACCCTTGGATTAGGAAACAGAGACCTTTGCAAGCAAGCCACCATGACTTGGTGATGTGTTATGGTTTCGTTGTAGTATTTAAACTCGATACTCAAAGAGGTTCTTACACCATTACATCAAGTATTTAGAAATCCCACCAGAGTTCAGCATGTATATCGTCTTCACTCTATAGGTAACTGAATGTAACTAGCTTTTAAATCGTCCAGCTTACACTTCCAAGGGTCTCGGGTTCAATCCATGTCCAAATGATGAGTCCAAATAAGGACGAAACACGTGTCTTGGGCTGCTTAGTGATTTGTTCTGGTTTAATCACTACATGGTTGTATAACTCATGTAGTGATTTAAAGGATAAATGTTAAAATAATAATAATAATAATAATAATCATAATAATAAAAAAAAATTCTTCTATTTTTGGGGTCGCTCTAATTTTTACTTACTATTTTTGAGGGAAATGGCGTGACCTCGATCAAAAATTTTACTGTAATAATGAATGGGGGCGACTGTTATTCTTACCGTTATATTAAACGACCGTTATACTTACCGTTATATTAATGAGGTCACTGTTCGGAAGAATAGCCGGGGGAGGAGCTATCGGATACAGGGGTGTAAGGAGGCAAGTTGACACCTCTGATGAATTGACTTTGGTTCATCTGAAAGGAAACAAAGAGAGCAATTAAATTAGGTTGCCAGCCTAGTTAGCTCGGTTGGTAGCGCGTCTGCCTTGTAATCGCTAGGCCGCGAGTTCGATTCCCGCCCCTTTCGGTTTTTTTCCAGAATGGATAATAATGTTCGTTCTTGGAACATATGAAACTCAAACGACTGGCTTTCTCCTATCCTGTCTTCCTTGACAGCCAGAATGGATAATAATGTTCGTTCTTGGAACATATGAAACTCAAACGACTGGCTTTCTCCTATCCTGTCTTCCTTGACAGTTGCAGTTCCATCTATCAAACAAACATCTTAAATAGGTTATGGTTATACACAGGGTCCAGAATGGATAATAATGTTCGTTCTTGGAACATATGAAACTCAAACTACTGGCTTTCTCCTATCCTGTCTTCCTTGACAGTTGCAGTTCCATCTATCAAACAAACATCTTAAATAGGTTATGGTTATACACAGGGCTAGCCGAGGGTTGAAAAAAGAAGGAAAAGTTCTTTTAAATCTTTACTTTTTTCTCAAGCTTAGCTTAGGCCTGTGTATAACCACCATCTAATAGTTACGTAAACATAATATACGGGTTGCATTTAATCAATTTTTGAGGGAGGGGACATTTGGGACTCAACTCGAAACTATCACTTAGGGACGTCTTAAGGGATTTTCCTGGGGGTTTATTTCTGGAAAAGGATTTTCTAGGATGTTTTCTTACCTTCATATTGTCCTGATCCAGCAAGTTCCTGTCAATTTGTTGGTACTCTTGTCCTGAGCGTGGCTTCAGTGTAGGAATGGTCGAGCGGATCAAGCTACAAATCAGAAGAAACAAGTCATCAGATGTAGTGAGAAAAGAAAAGTATAAGAGAAAAATAGATAAAATTTACATTTTCCAAGAAAAACTTTTAATAATGTGCAATGTAATGTAATGTGCAAGTAATCAAAGAAATTTTAAATCCATTTTTGAGGGAGGGGACATTTGGGACTCAACTCGAAACTATCACTTAGGGACGTCTTAAGGGATTTTCCTGGGGGTTTATTTCTGGAAAGGGATTTTCTAGGATGTTTTCTTACCTTCATATTGTCCTGATCCAGCAAGTTCCTGTCAATTTGTTGGTACTCTTGTCCTGAGCGTGGCTTCAGTGTAGGAATGGTCGAGCGGATCAAGCTACAAATCAGAAGAAACAAGTCATCAGATGTAGCGAGAAAAGAAGAGTATAAAATCTAATGTAACAGTTGTTTCATTGCTATGAAATAAAAACGGCGGTGAAACACTAATCTTTTTTTTTTTTTCAACAAACCTCTTAAAAATAAAAATAAGCGGCCATAAGTGGTACTTACAGGAATAGCGGGACACGAGCACAGGGTAGGTTTGGGCACATCATAGTTTCCATACGGGTTCACCGAGTGTTGACACGCACACACCCCTGGCCCCGTCTGTCCGGTCGGCACTGGGAGAGGCATAGGGGCTTTCTTCGCCACGGGAGGCTTTCCACCAGACACGGAGGGTGAGGAAGGTTTAGGGGGCCTCGGGGGAGGACAGTGGGAACAGGGACGTTCGGCTGAGGTGGATCTGGAGCTGACCAGTGGCGGCGTGAAGCGGGGTACGGAATATTCGGTGCACCCAGAGCTGTGGGAGGAGGAGGTGACAGAGTATAAAAGAAAAATAGATAAAATTTAATATTACATTTTCCAAGAAAAACTTTTATTAATGTGCAAGTAATCACAGAAATTTTAAGCCAAGCCTAGTTAGCTTGGAGGGTAGCGTCTACCTTGTATGCGCTAGGCCGTGGGTTCGATTCTCGCTCGGGGCGGATTTTATCCAGAACGGATAATGTTCGTTCTTGGAACGGCTGGCTTTCTCCCATCCTGTCTTCCTTCTCTCTTGATTTTCGGGACGATAACCTTAGCAGTTACAGTTCCCAGTATCAAACCTACTAAAAAAGCCATTTCCCCCCCTTAACAAATGTCAAATATTTGACCCTCCCTGGAAATCAAACCCGGAACCTTCTAGGAAAGGGGGACTTACCGTAACTCATTGGTATCCGAGGAGCTATGTGAAGACATCGATAGTGTCTCAATGTAATCACTCATGTCTGATGTACCACTGCTCATGCTACGGCAGTCTACTATAGTGCCATTGCAACCTGAGAAAACAAAACAAAACAGAGTGTTATCAGTGAAGCAAGAACGTAGGTAAGTTAGTACTTAATGAGAATTGACGACCATAGATTATTTTTCTACCACCTACTTAAGTTTAGGAAGGTTAAACCCATACCCTGCTGTTTACCAGAGGAGTTCCTAAACCACATGTCCACGGGAACAGGTGATACACCTTTCATTAAAATTGTAAGGTTCATAACAAAATAATATAAAGGTTGGACTTACCTCTAACACCTTCCTTCTTATTAGGGAACACTGATTATTTTTCTACCACCTACTTAAGTTTAGGAAGGTTAAACCCATACCCTGCTGTTTACCAGAGGAGTACCTAAACCACATTTCCACGGGAACGGGTAACACACCTTTCATTAAAATTGTAAGGTTCATAACAAAATAATATAAAGGTTGGACTTACCTCTAACACCTTCCTTCTTATTAGGGAACACTGGTACTTCGGCCTCTGCTGAAGAAGACTTGATGGGGGTTTTGACTTTCTGGAAAGTGAATGTTAGCTCCTGTAGTGGATCGGAAGACTTTGATTTCCTAGGCAATGAGGCATGCAGGCAGTGAGAGTTATTGAGGCCATGATGGAATGCCAGATGATGTCTTCTAGAAGACATGGCAGTCGTGAGTGGCAGTTCAAACTCGGCAAAGTCTGTCCCCCGTTGCTTCAGACTGCCAGTGGATACACCAGAGTCATTACTACTGGATGAATCTCTGTTGACAGACTTGCAGGGCACACTAGAGCTTCTCCTTACATGGACAGAGGAATCATAATGATCCATACATTCCCTCACTAGTGTCCTTAGTGAATTATCCAGTCTCATGTCTCCCTCATCCTTACTCTTATCATTCTCATTGGAAGCTACTGTCTCTACAACAGTATGCTTCGGACTAGCAGTTTGACTGGTAATTGATTCTACGGACGTTGTGTTACTTTCCGACTGGTTGATCTGTGTCGAGGTACCAGAGGACACGGTACGTTCTGTAATAGATTCCAAGTCATCCAGGTATCTCGCGTGTTACTTTCCGACTGGTTGATCTGTGTCGAGGTACCAGAAGACACGGTACGTTCTGTAATAGATTCCAAGTCATCCAGGTATCTCGTAGCATCAGCAGAGTTTGACCGACGTCTGAGACAACTCATAGAGCCCGTCCTATGCCTTGTGTACGGATTATGGCCCTCGTTATAACTGCCTAGCATAGCAGTGCCTGACACTCTGGGGGTTGTGGGTTCACTACGTTTCCGACATCGGTCGAATGGACTAGATAAACTCGGGTTACTAGCAGCTTTCTCTGCCATACAATGACTATGACGTAACTTGATAAGATCGGATGTACTAGCAGGGGAGGGGGACATGGGGAGATAGCCGGGGAAGTGTTTATGTACAGGTTCTGAGCAGGGTAACTTCCCAGGCTCCATCATAAGGTAATCATCCTGTGGGTTACTAGAGTGTCCGCACCTCCCACATGTCAGTACAGCATGACATTCTCCTGGTGCATTATGTCTCTCTATTAGTTCGGTATCATCACTCGTAATCCCTGCCTTGTGTAGTACATCCCTTGCATTCTCATACAGGTCTAGTGATTGGGCAAATGAGAGGTTCATATAATTTTCCTGACTATTATTAGTATTAGTATCACTTGGTTGGGTGGCTGAGGGTTCTACAGGGTCTATGTTGGCATAGTTGCCACATGTCTCCTCACGGGATGGGGAAGATTCTTCAGGTTTAGGGACGGGAGGGGCGGGGGTTTGGTTTTTGGTTTTCTTTGACTTATCCACAGTGGCGTAAATAGCAAGCTCTCCAGCTATTATTAGTATTAGTATCACTTGATTGGGTGGCTGAGGGTTCTACAGGGTCTATGTTGGCATAGTTGCCACATGTCTCCTCACGGGATGGGGAAGGTTCTTCAGGTTTAGGGACGGGAGGGGCGGGGGTTTGGTTTTTGGTTTTCTTTGACTTATCCACAGTGGCGTAAATAGCAAGCTCTCCATTTATACTGACCGGCATCTTTCCTTCACCACTCAGTTTTACCTGCAATAGAAAACAGGACAAATAATGGAGGAGTTGCAAATGGTTAAAAATTATAAATAAATGGTCAATTCCTACGTAAAAAGTTGTGAAAAATTCGAATCTGAGGTCAAATGTAAAAGAAATAACTGATCTTTTGCTAAAAGACACAAAGAGACTCTAAAAAAGAAAACGGGACACTTTAATTTTCTATGGAAAGTACCTGGATATTTGTCATGACATTCTTCTTAGTCAGAAATTGTAATAAGCAATTATTTCTACAGATCTCTTTGGAATTTCGATATTATTCTTCCTCAAATCCATCATTATATTGAGAACCATTATTAGTCAATGATTACCATTGGGGGAAAAAGTAAATCAAATAACTAATCTTTTGCTAAAAGACACAAAGAGACACTAAAAAAGAAAACGGGACACTTTAATTTTCTATGGAAAGTACCTGGATATTTGTCATGACATTCTTCTTAGTCAGAAATTGTAATTAAGGAGCGCGGTAGCGCTCCGCCCCGCCAAGTCAAGAAAGTTTGATAAGCAATTATTTCTACAGATCTCTTTGAAATTTCGATATTATTCTTCCTCAAATCCATCATTATATTGAGAACCATTATTAGTCAATGATTACCATTGGGGGAAAAAGTAAATCAATCACCAGTTTTGACTTACCCTCTGTATTGAAGCATTGACAGGTTCAGGCCGTTTCGAACAGTAGGGTAACCTCATCCAACTACCATCCAGCCATCCCGAGGTCACGTGACTACAAGGACATGCCATACTCTTCCTACTGGGATCTTCACAACAGTCTACAAGTCTGAAATATCAACAAGGAACGAATTAATTTTTAATACTTTTTTTTCTTCATTTTCTCCTCATATTGGTAGCTTTAAATACTTTAGAGAAAAGTCTATACACATATTTTTGTCAGCCTACCTCGGAGTATTAACTTGGAGGATACCGCGTCTAGCGTCTACCTCTTAAAATCCTAAATGATGGATCGCGGGTTCGAGTCCCGCCCGAGGCGAATTTTATCTTAAACAGACAAGGTTCGTTCTCGAAACAGTTGACTTTCTCCTATCCTCTCCATCTTTTCTCTTCGATTTCGAGACGATAATATCTTCGATGTTATAGTTCCCTCTATCAAACTCTTCAACTTTCAACAACATCTTGGGCCACTCACTATCAAGTATCAGGTAGACCTGCTCAGGTGTATCTGTCAGGTAGACCTGCTCAGTTGTATCTGTCAGATCTACCTGATAGTGAGTGGCTGGCCTTAGTCATATCTGAGAAAAATCACTACATTCAGTAGTTCTCAAAATACGGAACTAGTATCTTACTTGGGATTGCCTATGGCCACAGGAGCGGGAGGTACATCATAGTTGCCAAACTGATTGGGAGATACACATGAAGATCTCGACTGACTATCAGACACATTTTGGTTGGTTTCCTTTTCCTGAAATGAAAATGAAACATAAAGACTTTGTTCAGGTGGTAGAAAATAAAATTTCCACTAATTACCGAGGTACCTATTTAAAAGAGCAGTTTCCAGCCTAGTTAGCTTGGTTGGTAGCGCGTTTGTATTGTCTTGTAAGGAAGATCTCGGCTGACTATCAGACACACTGTGGTTGGTTTCCTTTTCCTGAAATGAAAATGAAACATAAAGACTTTGTTCAGGTGGTAGAAAATAAAATTTCCACTATTTACCGAGGTATTTAAAAGAGCAGTTTTCAGCCTAGTTAGCTTGGTTGGTAGCGAATTCCACCATCGACAAAAAATTTGTACTTGTTTTTCGATTGCAAATATTTCAACGGGTTACTTTCTGGTGTTCTCGTGTTGACCCAGCACCTAAATGGGAAGAAGTATAAAAGAAAAATAGATAAAATTTACATTTTCCAAGAAAAACTTTTAATAATGTGCAATGTAATGTAATGTGCAAGTAATCAAAGAAATTTTAAGTCAAGCCTAGTTAGCTTGGAGGGTAGCGTCTACCTTGTAAGCGCTAGGCCGTGGATTCGATTCTCGCTCGGAGCGGATTTTATCCAGAACGGATAATGTTCGTTCTCGGAACGGCTGGCTTTCTCCCATCCTGTCTTCCTTCTCTCTTGATTTTCGGGACGATAACCTTAGCAGTTACAGTTCCCAGTATCAAACGGTGCTAAGCACTGAACCAATGAGATTGGTTGAAGGGAATTAGTAAGGAAAATGACTTCAGATAGAAATGTCCATTTACGAAAAAAGTTGCTCAACTTCAATAGCCCGTCATGTCATTAGTAAAAGCGCTGGCCGCTACGCGCTGGTACAAAAGAAGGGTTAAGCTAAAATACCTACCACCTTTAAATGGCCGGTACGACAATCAACAACCTTTTCGTGGGTGGTTCAATTCCTGCCCGAGGCGAAATTCATTCTAAATAGATAAGGTTCGTTTTTGGAATGTTTTTCTCCTATCCTGACATAAATATCGTCTCTTCGGTTTCGTTGAGGTGGATCTGGAGCTGACCAGTGGCGGCGTGAAGCGGGGTACGGAATATTCGGTGCACCCAGAGCTGTGGGAGGAGGAGGTGACAATACACAGGGCTAGCCGAGGGTTGAAAAAAGAAGGAAAAGTTCTTTTAAATCTTTACTTTTTTTCTCAAGCTTAGCTTAGGCCTGTGTATAACCACCATCTAATAGTTACGTAAACATAATATACGGGTTGCATTTAATCAATTTTGGAGGTGACAGAGGGGGCACTCTGTGTGGACATGCCGGTGTGTAGATCGCCACTGCCTCCGTTCAGAGCTGAGGGTAGAAGGGGGAGAGCATAACGGGATTAGTGATTAGGTATGATTAGAAAAAGATAGGGTAATTTTCACCATTGGGTGATTGGGTGTAGGTAATAATCAGAAATACTGTCCACAAAGAAGCTACAATGTAAGAAAAGTCCTAACTGACCAACCTATGTTATAGCAAGTCATCTGTAAATTCTGATAATACATAAAACAACTTTTTCACCGCTACAAATTAAAAATGGTGAATGGTTTTGGAACCATATTTTCCTCTTAAAACCATTCTCTCTATTTCGCCAATATGTCGGTCGCTATACGTCAGAGTGCATCAGGTATTTGTCTATTAGTTAGCTATTTTCACTATTATTTGACATACGAGTATTTAGATACCCAGTACCGGACAGGAGTTAGAAGCAGTTAAATATCAGCAAGATCCAAAGAAGGAAAAGAAAAATTCGGCTATGGGCTAAGGACCGATCATACAGTCCAACAGATGACCAGACTATTTATACTCACAGGCAGGAGGCAGGGATAATGACTGCAAGATACCCAGTACCGGACAGGAGTTAGAAGCAGTTAAATATGAGCAAGATCCAAAGAAGGAAAAGAAAAGTTCGGCTATGGGCTAAGGACCGATCATACAGTCCAACAGATGACCAGACTATTTATACTCACAGGCAGGAGGCAGGGATAATGACTGCAGCGTGTTCTCCATGGTCCAAGCTGGGGTGAATGGGGATGGCGTAGCCGGAGTACCAGCGGCTGTAGAGGACCTGCTCATGCCCAGGTTACCAGCACCTAGCTTGCTGATGCAACTCACACATCGCTCCAGAGAACTCTCTCCCACCCACATCCCGCATTCCTGTAGGAACGAGAAGGGAACTAATTAAAAAAAAATTGAAATGTGGCATAAATGTTTGTCACAAATGTCGTTCCCCGCTTAATATATACTACGCTAAATTTTGTGACTTGACTTGGACTCGAACCACGAACCTCCAGATTCAAAGTCCATCCGTGCTAAGCACTGCACCAATGAGGTTGGTTGAAGGGAATTAGTAAGGAAAATGACTTCAGATTGAAATGTCCATTTACGAAAAAAGTTGCTCAACTTCAAGAGCCCGTCATGTCATTACTAAAAGCGCTGGCCGCTACGCGCTGGTAAAAAAGAAGGGTTAAGGTTAAGCTAAAATACCTACCACCTTCAAATGGCCGGTACGACAATCAACAGCCTTTTCGTGGGTGATTCAATTCCTGTCCGAGGCGAAATTCATTCTAAATAGATAAGGTTCGTTTTTGGAATGTTTTTCTCCTATCCTGACATAAATATCGTCTCTTCGGTTTCGGGACGATAAGACCTACTTTGTAACAGCTCAAGGGACTGGCGATGGCGATATTCTATAAGGGATCTGACGATTTCTGGTACTTACCCCATGACCATGTCCCCCATAGTCCGTCACGGACGTAGTATCCCCATAGTCCGAGGTAGGAGGTCTGGTTTCCGTCGAAGGCCATATAGACTCTTCCCCTCCGTTCATATCACTCAGACGGAAGTCTCCGTTGGTGTTCAGAACTTTCCTAGGACTTTCCAGCACTGGAATGAGAAGAAAAACATTTTATACGTAAATTTGATGACCAATATATCAGAATTTGTCTACTGAAACGAGAGGCATTACAATACCTACCTACTGACACTGCCAGCTGAAATATATTACCGGTGATATATACATATCTACCTTCCTAAACCCATACCGACCTCTCTACTCTATAGGCTGGCAGCTGCTTTATTTGTTAGATCATTTTATACGTAAATTTGATGACCAATAGATATATCAGAATTTGTCTACTGAAACGAGAGGCAATACAATACCTACCTACTGACACTGCCAGCTGAAATATACATATTACCGGTGATATATACATATCTACCTTCCTAAACCCATACCGACCTCTCTACTCTATAGGCTGGCAGCTGCTTTATTTGTTAGATATTAAATCATAAAAGTTTTTCTCAATATTCTTGCACATGTAAAAACCTACTTACACTCCATATTGTACACTCCACCATAATGTAGGTATCATTCAGGACTAACTTGAATTTCTCGTCCATAAGAATCATCATTGACATTAATCTCCCCTTTTTCATTCATCTTCCTAATGAACATCGCGATAACACCAAGATCCTTTCTTATTAGAACAAAATTCTGATCAATATAGGTATTCAAGATAATTACTCAAGATAAATAAACACTCATTAGATAATTAATTGACTCTTAACATACAAAAACATTGTATTCCAATCTAGACCTCCTCCTAACATAGAAAAACATCCAATCTATATCTACCTACTCGTAACACATATTGTTTTCAATCTATCTAATTAAGACACACACGCTTCAGTATTCAAGATAATTACTCAAGATAAATAAACACTCATTAGATAATTGACTCTTAACATACAAAAACATTGTATTCCAATCTATAGACTCCTAACATAGAAAAACATCCAATCTATATCTACCTACTCGTAACACATATTGTTTTCAATCTATCTAATTAAGACACACACGCTTCAAAGTTCTCTAGGCCCTGATGAGTGCATGTTTGTGTGTGTTGGGGGCTAAATTGAAAGAATGAAGATGTCATTGTGTATTCATCTTCCTAATGAACATCGCGATAACACCAAGATCCTTTCTTATTAGAACAAAATTCTGATCAATATATTCAAGATAAATAAACACTCATTAGATAATTGACTCTTAACATACAAAAACATTGTATTCCAATCTATAGACCTCCTCCTAACATAGAAAAACATCCAATCTATATGTACCTACTCGTAACACATATTGTTTTCAATCTATCTAATTAAGATACACACGCTTCAAAGTTCTCTAGGCCCTGATGAGTGCATGTTTGTGTGTGTTGGGGGCTAAATTGAAAGAATGAAGATGTCATTGTGTACAGTGCGGGAATTCATTAGATGCTTCTGTATGATATGGTTCAGTTTATTTTCATTAATGTCGACAATGATGGAGTATCAGTCGCGGTCAGTTGTCGTCCTATTGGGGGAACCTCCGGGAAATGAATCTAGGAAGTGACAGCCGGGCCGTGTTGAGATCTTGGGAAACTCAAAATCGCCAAACAGAAATATTTCAATGAGGTAGAATTAAAGGGAAACGACTGAGTTGAAATCTTAGAGAAATTCAAAATCACCGAATCGCAATATTTTAATGAGAACTAACCAAAAAGTTGGTTCAAAATCTGTCTTTAAGTACCTACCCACATGAAGATCAACTAGACGGGTGACTGCTGAATAAATAGGTAATGTGTGAAAATGGTTGACTCTTAGTGGACCATTAAAATGTCCGTACCATATTTGTGGAGATTCAGCTCCTTTCAATTCAGCTTTTGTGCAAATTCCCCCGTCTTCCAGAATCATTAGCCTATTAAATATTCTCACATTGCATATCCTATTTCCTCTCCCCATCACGAGCTACGCCACTGGGGTTAATTAAATAAAAACAGCGCAGTCATGTTGCATGACCCACCGCCTCATATTCTAGCAATTAAAACGAAATTCTTCCTGCAACTCCATTTCAATGTCACATTTTGAAATGGTACGAGTAGATATGTGCCGCCTTGGCTTTTCCATTTTCTTCAAGCAAGATCAGTTAAGTTGGGATCGGATGAACTTGAAAAGGGTGCCTTTCATTCAGTTTCTGTGCTGACTGCTAAATTAAAGGCAAATAGTCAAAATCCTGTCTCTCCATGTCCTTCCCCTAGAATTTAGCTGTATTTTGCCTTAGATAGGTAAGTAATAACCGAATAACCCCTATTTTATGACATAACTCCATACATAGCTCTACTGAAAACCTCTAATGAATGTGAAGCTTTTGAGGCTATCTAAAGAACATTTAGAAAATATCTAAGGAAAAACAAATAACTTAACATTTTACAAGTAGAAACGTATTGACACACTTAATAGCTCTACTACCTAAATAACTACAATTTACAATTCGTTACCTTGCTTGGATTTTTTTGCTCTAATCATAGCCAAGCACCAAGCACAGTTAGTAAGTAGGGCAAAAGTTTTTTTCCTTCCTTTTGTGAACAAACTTATGGTGTCGCCATAGTAAATCGACACTACCTATTGGGGGAACCTCCGGGAAATGAATCTCGGAAGTGACGGCCGGGCCGTGTTGAGATCTTGGGAAACTAAAAATCGCCAAACAGAAATATTTCAATGAGGTAGAAATGAAGGGAAACGACCAAGTTGAAATCTTAGAGAAATTCAAAATCACCGAATCGCAATATTTTAATGAGAACTAACCAAAAAGTTGGTTCAAAATCTGTCTTTAAGTACCTACCCATGAACTAGTTCCTCTCCGAGCACATAAGATCAACTAGACGGGTGACTGCTGAATAAATAGGTAATGTGTGAAAATGTTTGACTCTTAGTGGACCATTAAAATGTCCGTACCATATTTGCGGAGATTCAGCTCCTTTCAATTCAGCTTTTCTGGAAATTCCCCTGTATTCCAGAATCATTAGCCTATCAAATATTCTCACATTGCATATCCTATTTCCTCTCCCCATCACGAGCTACGCCACTGGTGGTTAATTAAATAAAAACAGCGCAGTCATGTTGCATGACCCACCGCCTCATATTCTAGCAATTAAAACGAAATTCTTCCTGCAACTCCATTTCAATGTCACATTTTGAAATGGTACGAGTAGATATGTGCCGCCTTGGCTTTTCCATTTTCTTCTAAGATCAGTTAAGTTGGGATCGGATGAACTTAAAAAGGGTGCCTTTCATTCAGCTTCTGTGCTGACTGCTAAATTAAAGGCAAATAGTCAAAATCCTGTCTCTCCATGTCCTTCCCCTAGAATTCAGCTGTATTTTGCCTTGGATAAGTAATAACCCCTATATTATAACATAACTCCATACATAGCTCTACTGAAAACCTCTAATGAATCTGAAGCTTTTGAGGCTATCTAAAGAACATTTAGAAAATATCTAAGGAAAAACAAATAACTTAACATTTTACAAGTAGAAACGTATTGACACACTTAATAGCTCTACTACCTAAATAACTACAATTTACAATTCGTTACCTTGCTTGGATTTTTTTGCTCTAATCATAGCCAAGCACCAAGCACAGTTAGTAAGTAGGGCAAAAGTTTTTTTCCTTCCTTTTGTGAACAAACTTATGGTGTCGCCATAGTAAATCGACACTACCTAACTGCTTTCAAGATAAGTTCCAAGTTTTTATTGTCTCTAAAGTACCTACCTCAGTCTACGAGATTTGCTCTCAATATTTCAAATTTGTCGACACGCCCCCTCCTGGTCTTGAAATGTTTTCTGTTCCAAGTTTCCAGTCTACGAGATTTGCTCTCAATATTTCAAATTTGTCGACACGCCCCCTCCTGGTCTTGAAATGTTTTCTGTTCCAAGTTTCTTAATATGTTTCAACTTGAGAGAAGTTGTATGTTTGGAAAGTGAAAGTATAACTACGGCTAGATAAAAGTCACGAAAGATGCTTTTAGTTGAAAGAGTTAAGTTATGGCGTAGCCTGGAGAAAAAGGTTTCCTCTTGGAAAGTACGAGTATCTACCTATCTACCCACTGAAGTATAATGTAATAAAATGTGGTTTTGACTGACTTTAAAAAAGCCTTTGGTATGTCCGACCGATTTTCTGTGTACCTATTTGTATACAAACTTAATATAAATGATCCAGTTTTCGTACACTCTTCATCAACTTTCGTGGGTGGTTAAAAACATTAGTTGGGATAAGAATCCCAACCGACGCAGGCTTTCCTCAGGGAGGGAATTTCGGCCCTCTGAACTTTGTCAGACCAATTTTCAAAATGAAGCCTTCTGAATATTAATCTCCCCTTTTTCATTCGGGCGAATGTAAATTCCCCCGATTTCATGTAAATTCCCCCGATTACGAAAAAAAGGTATATGTAAACTCCCCCGATGGTAGATGTGTATGCTCCATTTTCTCTTCCGTGATGGTGTCCACAGCAACAGTCTTGATATATGCTGAACATCCTTTTTGGATACATCGCCACTTAGTCTCGCCTGAACGGAGCTCACTGTTTTTATAAAACTTATAATTTCTAAACACCAAAAGATTTTTACCACGCTCACTTGTCAGAAATTTAATAGTTGACATGATGATGTCCAAAACCAAACTAATAGGTAATTAAACATGAAATGTCCAAATCATTGTTTATCACACATTTTCCTCTTTCTATCTATCTTCAAGTATCGGGGGAATTTACATAGTACACATTTCGGGGGAGTTTACCATTTGAGACTTAGGTAGTCGATTTCATTTTCGGGGGAATTTACATCCGGAAATGAGGACCCTTGAAAAAATCGGGGGAATTTACATACTTTTTCACTTAGTTTTCCTATCTTTTGCATTACTAAGTGCATAGTTAAAGTGTTTCGCTCTCCATCTATACTACTGTGTCTCTTTCTTATGATGAAAATAGAAAAAAAGTCATAAATAGGTTAACAAAAGTGGCAGATTTTATTCCATGAATATAATATTAGATAGACCAAAGAGAATTCGCGATCCCCGATGGCCGCTCCCCAATAACGCTGCTGAAATGATGAGTTAAACATGTTCATAAAATAGGTATATAGGCATAGTGATTGGCCATACAGCACCGTCATTGGGATCGGACACAGGGAACCGCGAATCCCCTATAAAACACCAATTATTGGATCTTAATAGTTTAACCTAGCAAGCCATAGTTAAGGTGTTTCGCTCTCCATCTATACTACTGTGTCTCTTTCTTATGATGAAAATAGAAGAAAAGTCATAAATAGGTTAACAAAAGTGGCAGATTTTATTCCATGAATATAATATTAGATAAACCAAAGAGAATTCGCGATCCCCGATGGCCGCTCCCCAATAACGTTGCTGAAATGATGAGTTAAACATGTTCATAAAATAGGTATATAGGCATAGTGATTGGCCATACTTCATCAGCACCGTCATTGGGATCGGACACAGGGAACCGCGAATCCCCTATAAAACACCAATTATTGGATCTTAATAGTTTAACCTAGCAAGCAACTCGTTAACTTCACTTTTCAGATGGAAATTGTATTTTCCCTCAGCCATCCCTTGAGCCTCAATTTGAACTTATTTCTATCAGATTCCTCTTTTATTTCTTGAGGTAGTTGTGCATATATTTTAACACCTAAATATTGGATGGAATTTTGACCTTTTGTAGTATTTTTCTTGGGTAGAATTATATTTTTTCGTCTTAGCGAGTATTGATGTTCATGGAAATTGATAAGGTTGTTTTTATGGACGTAAGTGCAAATGTTTCTGTAAAATAATTTTTTTACATTTGGGATTTTTAATTCATTGTAAAGTCTTTCCGTTGAGAATAGCCTATCTTTTTTAAAGATAATTTTAAGAATTGTGTTTTGAACGACTGCCAGCCTTTGTAGGGCTGTTCCACTTGCCCTACCATAAGCGCAAATCGCATACTCAAGGGATGACTGACAGAGAGCATAGTAAATTTCTTTCAATAAACTTTGACTGAGAAAGTTTCTTAATATTAAAAATGAATGGACCAATCTTCTCATTCTTTTAACAAGGTTATTAATATGCTTTTCCCAACGAAGGTGTTGGTCAAGTTCGACTCCCAGGTAAGTCCATGAACTGACCAGTTCTATAGCGCCGCATTGGCAACATTGTTGGTTGCAATCAATTTCATGGATTGCAACACTTTCTTGCTGCGGCAACCTAGGTCGCGTAAGACATAGGGGGAGGATTTTAGTTTTAGTTATGTTTAGTAATAGATTGTGTCTTTTGAACCATTGTTTGACTAATTTCATATCGTATTGTATTTGACTAAAAACCTCCGCCCATGTCTTACCCCTGACGCAGAGCGCGGTATCATCTGCGTATGATACGAGTCGACCACCCAGCTCCAATGTATACATCTGATGTACATATATATTATATAGAACAGGTGATAAGACCGTCCCTTGGGGTGTAGAATAGTGTCCATTAGTCAGTTCATCACTTAGTATATTATCAATTTTGACCTTTTGTTTACGATCTGACAGATAGCTCTTGAACAACCCCAAGAACCGGTCCCTAACCCCTATATCTTCTAGTATTTTAATCAGAACTAGGTGGTCCACTCGCTCAAAGGCGCGAGATAGGTCCATAAGAACAATGGCGGATAACTCACCGCCATCCATCGCCTCGTAGGCAAATTCTGCAACATCCATCACAGCGTCATTCGTACTCCGTCCCTCACGAAATCCGTATTGTGAGCTAGATAGAATGTCGTTTTCATCCAGAAATTTGGTGAGCCTGACCTTAATGAGTCGTTCAAAGATTTTACTATAAGCCGTAGTGAGGGAGATAGGTCTATAGTTTTCGACTAGCTTCGGGTTCCCCTTTTTAAAAACAGGTTTAATTATAGCGAGCTTAAAGTTTTCCGGGTAGGTACCTTGCTTAAGACATAGGTTATAGACATGAGTTAGTGGTTTAGCAATAATGTTACTGATTTTCTTTAAAATTTTAATTTGAATACCGTCATGTCCACTAGCAGAATCTCCACGCATTGAACCGATAACTTTCCCTATCTCTCTTTCACTCACGGAACTCAAATACAAGTTACTAGCCCTTTCGCATGACGGCCGAGCACGAACGACGCTGTGATAGGTATTGTCATTATTAGTTGACACGTTATTACCCACGATAGAATAATGGGAGTTGAAAGCATTTGCAACTCTTTTCGGTTCTTTTTTGACCGAGATCACGCTATTTGCGAGGTTGATAAAGCTAGGATCACCTGATTTGGTTGGTCTATAATGTATAGCTTCGTTAAGCGTAGCATATATTTTTTAGCGAGGTCGATAAAGCTAGGATCACCTGATTTGGTTGGTCTATAATGTATAGCTTCGTTAAGCGTAGCATATATTTTTTTCTTGTCGCCCTGAGCTTGCGAGGTTGATAAAGCTAGGATCACCTGATTTGGTTGGTCTATAATGTATAGCTTCGTTAAGCGTAGCATATATTTTTTTCTTGTCGCCCTGAGCTTGGGCAATTTTCGACTCAAAGTATTGATTTTTTGCTTTCAATATGACATTGTTTAACTTATTTCTATACTTTTTAAATTGAGCTAATAGTATCGTGTTGAAAGGCTGACGTCTGCACTTCAGATGAAATTTATCTCGTTTTTTAAGACTGTTTATTATTCCCTCGGTAATCCAAGGTGAATTCGTTTTGACAAACTTCTTGTTCTTTAGTACGGAATTTTTTTCAATGTACTTCTTGGTCTTTTCCGCTAAAAGGATTGAACTTTTATTTGCATCGAGACACGTAAAAACATCTTCCCAGGTTTCTTCAGCTAAATCTGAGTTCAGCTTATCGAAATTTATTTCGGTATAGGTAATTGTTTTATCTCTGCTTTTTTCTTCCTTTTCAATTTCTAAATTGTATTTAAAAATGACCGCATCGTGGTCCGAGATAGTGGTCTGAAGTACAAATGTGTTACCTTTAGTACCTATGTTAGGGCTAATAAATAGATGATCCAAGCAGTTTCTCCCTCGCGTAGGTTTGTCACAATATGAAATGAAACCTTTCTCCGTTAACAAGTTTAGGTATTCACTAGTCTTCGTATCGCTGTTATTTAAGATATTAATGTTCATGTCACCTATCAATATTCTAACAGTGTAGGGACTACTGATGCTATCCAATAAGCTAGGTAACCCTGACATGAAGTTTTCGAACCTTCCATTGGGCGATCTGTAGATCGCTCCGCAGGAAAATTGAACCTTGTTCTTAACAACTTTGAAAGTAAGACAGTTCGAGTCAGTTATTGTGACCTCCTTACTAGAACTAGTCAGATCTGACTTTACATAAACCACTATCCCATCATTTTGTCTGAAATGAGATGAAGTGTGATACATTGTATAGTTATCTATTTGAAAAAGATTAATATTAACGTGCTGCGAAAGTCGCGCCTCTGTGAGTACTATGCAATCGCATTCCGAACTCAAAGCCCTCAGCAAAACCAACACTTGGTTAAAGTTTTTCTTAATGCTAGAAAATTATCTATTTGAAAAAGATTAATATTAACGTGCTGCGAAAGTCGTGCCTCTGTGAGTACTATGCAATCGCATTCCGAACTCAAAGCCCTCAGCAAAACCAACACTTGGTTAAAGTTTTTCTTAATGCTAGAAACATTAATGTGGAAAACCCTAAGGGAATGTTCGTCGCTTAGAAATGATTTACAAGTCTCAATATCTCCCACAATGGCTTCATCTCCTTCATATGTCATTTCAAACAATGGAATATGCTGATCAACCATAGCCATAGTAGTAATTGAAGATACCTATAGAAAGTATTTTGAAAATGACAAGTTTACTTTTTGTTTGTCGATGAAGCATTGCGTAAGAATTGAGGCCTATATTACATAAAGTAGGAGAAATAGTTACTAAAGCTTTAACGTGACGGAATCTATTATTAACACTATAACTTATTTCAGACCAGATTCTATCTACTCTAATTTCGTAGCAATGTACAAGTGGAGGAACTTGTTGTTTTATGTTATTTAGTGTCATAGACCTGAGCATGAAAAATAGACAGTTGACATGGGAATCTAAACTTTGTACATAATTTATTGCTATTAGATTCGTAGGCCTGGGTTTAGGTTTAATACCAGTGGGGGCCCAATTAAGCCTTAACTGTTGGGTAAAGATCAAATTTAATGTAAATAAATTGCATAGACTAGGCAAACCTGAATGTATGTATAAAAGAAGCATATTGGGATCCTCATTTTTAGCTTGAAAAATGAGTACAATGCTACACAGCTCTGGGAATGTATTTTTTTTTTTTTTTTTTTGACACACATCCCCAAAATTGAGTTCCTTTATTTTTTTCTTGGGGCCGCCCAAATTAATATCAATACCTTGAGTTGAATGGAACAATAATCTGTACATCCTGCCAAAGGTACAAAATATGAAACAGCCTTGAGACATTATAAACAAAATCTGCATAAGAAAGAGCATTGTTGCTTGTAAATTAATGAGCCTCATTTTTTTGAACATTGACATAAAAAAAGAGATAAATTGTAGAGCAAAGATAAATATTGATTTTACTGTAGAAATTTTGGAGAGGGATTATCATGCAATAGTTGCCATTAATTCTGATTGGAAATTGAGAAAAAGAAAATAATAAGTAATGGTAGCTTATCTGAATATGTAGGAATTGCTATTCTATTTGATCCATTTCCTCCTCACATCTGATCTGGATTCTATTCTTGTCTGAGTCATTTTTACGTGCATAGATTGTCCCATCCTTGGACCATACATATTTCCAGTTGTTGGCTTTTGCCCGTTCCTTGGTTTTCTTCAGGAGCATCTTGTTCTTGGGGGTAAGATGCTCAGAGATATAGATGTCCTGATTTGGAAGAGAAGTATTCACGTCCTTTGCTTTGATCTTCCCGTTGTCTTTTCTGTACTTTGCACATGCCTGGAGTAGTATGTTTCTCTTCCAGCGGGAACAGAACTGAATCACAATGTTTTTGGTTGTATTGTTGTATCTGGGCACCCTGTGGGCGGCCTGGATGTCTTCGTCCTTTAACTCAGCACCAACCAAGGCTCCTATAGCCTTCACAATTTTCACCTGGTTCTCGTTCTGTGTGACAGGAAAGTTACCAATTTCAACATTATTTATTCTAGACCTTTGCTCAAGAGCATCAATTTTCTTGTTCAACACTTCTATCTTCTTATCTCTTTCAGCTGCCTCCTTCTTCAGAATTTTGTTCGCCTCTAGCGCTTCTTCAAGTTTGTTATCCAATATGTTAAGTTTACCCATAACTCTTCTTAGGGTGTTATTAATCCCTTCCAGGGTGATTTCTTCCTTAGAGCTAGAGGACTTTTTAGCTCGTTCCTTGTCTGCAGGGGAATCATTTCTACTGGCCATGTTGATCAATTAAATTATTGAGAATGTTACTTATTATTGAGCAAAAACTTAGTTGGGAATTTGTTGTTTGCCTGTATTCAAGACCTTTTACTTCTCCAGCACTTAGACTGTGATGCTTTATTAATTTCAACTACCTAGTTTTATTAAAACTTGGTTTTTAAATTAGTTATTTACTTTCTTTAATTAGTTTTATTAAGACTTGGTTTTTAAAATATTTCCTTGTTCTTTTTTTTTTTAAAAAAAAAAAAAAAAAGTTAGTGAACCCTGGAATGTCGAAAAAACAGTAAGGTTAGGGCTGGCGTTGACAATGTTCAATTTTCCGATCATCAGGGTTTGCTGGAAGGCTGGAACACAATATGCCTACCTGATACCATTCGTCCTCCCTTACCTCAGTTCTTCTAATGTCACCTCATATATTTTCCATGATGATAAATCCTAAATGAACACCATGGTATGCTTAGATGAACGCTCTCCAATTAAAAATACGAGTACCTAGGTACTTGCTTTTTTTTTGCTAAAAAAAAAATATATATATAGGTTGCTCTTGAATCTAAGGGAGCGGGGGAGATGCTAATAAAACAGACATGGAATTATGGAAATGGAACTTACCTGACTCAACTCCCAGGAAGTGTTGCAACGACAGTGAGGCTTTTGTTTGACCCTGTTTAAACCGATCTTTACTATTTCTGTACAGCTGAAGGTGCAGACAATCTGAAATCACAAACAGAACATCAAATTATTTAATTTTGAGATCTTGAACTTTGACGAAGAAACAATAAAGCCCAAGGACTTGAGGTTGACCCATGTTTGTTTTTGTTTGTCTAATATAGGAAATTCGAGCTTGGAAAGATGGGAAACATGGAAATGGAACTGAAAATGGGTTGGGTACAATATGGTACATGGAAATTCCGGAGAAGAACAAACAAAATTATAATATTGGTGAGCAAGTCCTTCGCAATATGATGATACCTATAAGTAAGTACCTACATAGAACTTTGAAAATATTCACTGGCAAGGGTTGTAAATTAGTAGGAACATCAAATTATTTAATTTTGAGATCTTGAACTTTGACGAAGAAACAATAAAGCCCAAGGACTTGAGGTTGACCCATGTTTGTTTTTGTTTGTCTAATATAGGAAATTCGAGCTTGGAAAGATGGGAAACATGGAAATGGAACTGAAAATGGGTTGGGTACAATATGGTACATGGAAATTCCGGAGAAGGACAAACAAAATTATAATTGGTGAGGAAGTCCTTCGCAATAAGATGATACCTACCTATTAAGTAAGTACCTGCATAGAACTTAGAAAATATTCACTGGCAAGGGTTGTAAATTAGTAGGTAGTAGGGATGAATTCTGTAAACATGATGAGGGGAAAATCTTCAAAATTGTTTTAATTATGAAAAATTTGTAGCAAAATTTCATCATCCTTTGGAAAGCACAGAGAATTTTCCCTGAAACTCTTCCTCATTTTCTTCATTAACAAAAAAAGGAGAGAGGCCCTCGAAAATTTGTACCTTTTCTTTTGCAAGTTCTTTTCCTTAATTTTTATTATTTTACAAAATACTTTTTTGTAGGAGAAAAAAAATTGTTAATAAAGTAGAATCTTCATAAATTATGAACTTTGGAGCTTGATTTAATTAAATACTTGGGATTAGGAGTGGGGCAAGGATAGCGATGAAATTTACAGCATCCTCCCTAGTCCCTTTTTATTAATTTGGGTTGGGAAAGCTTCAATTTTCCAATGCCTTGTTCTCACACTGTGAAAATCTTTGAAAACATTACCTTTTGAGTACGAATAATAAGGGACATCATTAGCCCCCCTGCCTCAACAACTTCTGTCCAATTAATAAAAATCAAAAGCTTACTCAACATCATTTTAGGTATGGTCCCAGTGAAGAACACTTGTCAGGAATTTGAGGAAAATTGTTAAAGGGTAAAAACTAGTCAGAGAGAAATCCAAGGTAACTGTCCTCTCTTAAGGTGTATCCACACATAGTAGACCGGCCGTTGATCGGTGTCAACTTTACTGAACCGTCCACACTGCCTCGACAACATAGATTCACCCCCTTTTCTTTCCTTCCTTCTCTCCTTCCCGTGGCCTCTTACCTAAAAACCGTGTTCACATTGCGTGTGCAACTGGCTGAAATAATGAACCTTTAGATTCTTTTTATAAGTACTAGTGTGATGTGTGTTCAATCCAATTGCGTTGCAGAGACACAGCCAGCCTAGTTAGCTTAGTTGGTAGTGCGTCTGCCTTGTAAGCGCTAGGCCGCGGGTTCGATTCCCGCCCGGGGTGGATTTTATCCTGCTGGGATGATGTTTGTTCTCGGAACGGCTGGCTTTCTCCTATCCTGTCTTCCTTCTCTCTTCAATTTTGGGACGATAAGACCATAGCAGTTACAGTTTCCTTTGTCAAACCTCTTTTTTTTTTTAAAAAAAGTTGCAAAGACACAAATTGTAACCATTGAACGTGTGTGTAAAACCTAAATTGTATCTTATAACAAATTTGTAACCATTGAGTTACCAGGGTAGGTATCGACTAAATCAGTGACAATCTTAAAGAGAAAGAGGGGAGTTTTTCTTGGTTTCCAAAGCCACATTTTTCGGCGTCAAAAAAGTCCAGAAAAAGAGTGAGTGAAAGACAAACAGAAGGCAAAGAAAGAGTTTATATCCTTTGAGTGGGTACCTACAACAGTACAACCTTGAGATAAAACCAAGGAGCAATGTAGCTCCATGGATGAAACACTGATTCTATCAACTTACCATCGCCCAGATTGTTGTTAATTTTCACCTGCCATTGAATCAGTCGCTCCCTGGTGTCGAAAGCTAGAACTACCGTCACGTCCTGACAGATGATGGCTATCGTGTTTGACTCCTTGTCTAATGTGAACCCTGTCGAAAAAACAGTAAGGTTAGGGCTGGCGTTGACAATGTTCAATTTTCCGATCATCAGGGTTTGCTGGAAGGCTGGAACACAATATGCCTACCTGATACCATTCGTCCTCCCATACCTCAGTTCTTCTAATGTCACCTCATAATTATATTTTCCATGATGATAAATCCTAAATGAACACCATGGTATGCTTAGATGAACGCTCTCCAACTGAAAATACGAGTACCTAGGTACTTGCTTTTTTTTTTCTCAAAAAATATAGGTTGCTCTTGAATCTAAGGGAGCGGGGAAGATGCTAATAAAACAGAGAAGTGGTGGTGCAAAATTTTGTTCAGAAAACCAAAAAGGCAAAAAACCAAAAATACTGGTTTTTGTGCGATTTTTTTCATATTTTCTCACATAAATGAGCTCTGATCTTGAAATTTGTCGCGACGACCTATGAACTCAAAGCGAGAAAGTTTTAGACTTCTTTTTGAACTTTCAAATTCGTTTGTGAATTTTTTAAAAAGTTCATTTTTTTTTCAAGAAAAGTAAAAAGTTCAATTTTAAAACTCCACCCACGTAACGCCATCTTCCTCTTTCTCCCTTCCCCAAATTTCTCCTTCTCTTCTCTTTCCCTCTCTCTTCCTCTTTCTCTCTCTCTTTCTCTCTCTCTTTCTCTCTCTCTTCCTCTTTCTCTTTCTCTCTCTCTCTCTCTCTCTCTCTCTCTCTCTCTCTCTCTCTCTCTCTCTCTCTCTCTCTCTCTCTCTCTTGAGTATCTTGTCTATGGACAAGGGTTATAAATTCATTACAACATTCCGGAGTCATTTATTATGAAACTAATGAGAGAGAGAGAGAGAGAGAGAGAGAGAGAGAGAGCGAGAGAGAGAGAGAGAGAGAGAGAGAAGAGAGGAGGAGGGAGGGAGGGAGGAAGACCTCTAACAGAAAAAGTTTTTGATCTAGTTTGTGTAAAAAATAAATTTCGCCTGTGGGTAGACACGAGTGTACCTTAAGACTTCCCACCTCGCCTAATAGAAATTTTTAAAATGGGTTATGCATAAATTCTCACTTTTTCCCGCTCTCCGGAGTTTTCGGAGGGTAAAGAAAACGGAGAAAATGGGTCATCAAATCCCCCATCCCTGCTGAAAAGAATCTGAAACTTTTTTTTCCAGAAAAGGCGAAAATGGCAATTTCGTCCTGAATGATCAAGTGAATTTTATGTTTGGTTACTTTGTTTTCAGCGATTTTTTTTTTTGTTAGATTTTATTTTTTTTTTTTACTAAGAGTTTAGAGTTTTACAAAATTGTATCAGAGTAAGCAATTTTTTTTCTAGAACAATTATATTGTTACAACTACAAAATAGAACATTATTTGTTCCTTTTCGTTCGTGATGTTCAAAGGTAAGACATTTATCTCTACGATAATTTTCAATATTGACGTTCTAACTTTTGCTGAAGGATGCAAGGAAGAGGACTGAAGGAACCTTTTTAGGTAAACACAGTGGGATGCCGTGAGACGTAAGTATCATATGACAAAAAGAACGACAAAAGACATATAGAAGAAGAAGAAAAAGAAGAAGAAAATCAGCGATAACAAAGTCAAAATAGTTGTTTTTTTTTTTTATTTTTCCCCAAAAGTGAAAGTGCTGAATTCACAAACCAATAAAAAAATAAAAATGAAAAAATAATAAATAAAAATGAATGAAGGCGTCCATAATTATGTTTGGAATATGATGGCGTACAATGATGCCTATCAGTCTCCCAGTACCGTCCGTACGGAGGGGAGATTTGAGCGGCCAAGTGTGCTGACTTATCTGCATCCCATGAATGATATGATTTGTTTTGGCCCCACGCGCTGACTTGGCTGAATGAATTGGTGTTAACATGTGGGACTGACGTGACTATTGATCGATTAAGTGGTTAGTGGTTTTTTTTTTATTTTTATAATTTTACTAATTATTTTTTCTCCCTTTTTTTTTGTTATATCATATATTATACCTATAGATGTGTGTGTTTGATGTTTTTTGGGTTTTTTTTTTTTCTTCTCATTTTATATTTATTATTTATTTTTTTTTTTTTTTTTTTTTTTTTTTTTTTTTTTTTTTCTTCTCATTTTATATTTATTATTCTTTTTTTTTACCTAGCTTTTTCCTTCTTTTTTTGCCTCCGAGTCTTTTTTTCTACGGTGGGAGTTTTTATTTCATTTTTAGTCCGTCCTTCCTTTATTAAATTACAATATTAATAATAAAAGGTATAAGGGACGGACTATTGTATTCGCTTCGGTGTCGTCTGTCACTCTGTCTGTCCCCATAGAAGGATTTATCCAAACCTGGTCGACCTATATATCAAATTAAAGGTCTTTTTACAAGGAACACGAAAGTGGTGGTGCAAAATTTTGTTCAGAAAACCAAAAAGGCAAAAAACCAAAAATACTGGTTTTTGTGCGATTTTTTTCATATTTTCTCACATAAATGAGCTCTGATCTTGAAATTTGTCGCGACGACCTATGAACTCAAAGCGAGAAAGTTTTAGATAACACTTCAGTAGTTCAGTCGATCATCTAAGAGCGGTTTTAGCGTCAACTATGTTGAGCTACGCCGAGCAAGGTCAAAAAATGGATGGGTGACTTAAACATTATATTGGTATTTATTAGGAAACATTAAACATTAAAAGGAATAAAGGGAGAACGGGCTCTAGTCTTGATTTTAAAATCATCAGGTACATGAAAGTAAATTCAAAAATCAAATCAATAATAATGATAATAAACTGAATGTTAAACAAATTAGCTAGGTACATAGGTAGGTACTGATTTTCTTTAACCACGATCGAATAAACTACAAGCTAAACCTAGGTAGTAGGTAGTAGTTATACCTACTTTTTTGACAAAAATAAATGACACACTCCGTTATAAAGGGTGTCCCAATAAGAACTCAAGATTTGAAAGGGTCATAACTTCGTTATGCGTTGTTGAAAGTTGCATCAACGAGATACAGCCTGATTTCCTCGAATTTGTCATCTAAAATTTTGTCAAAAGGAAACGAATGTACCATCAAAGTCGAGGAAGTTATTTGTCTGATTATTGTGCCATTCAAAATTTCGGAATGTTTACTTGACAAATCATCTAAGAAGTCCATTTTGTTCCACGGAGAACCATGCTTTATTAAACAATCAAATCTTGCGTTCTTATTGGGACACCCTTTTTTTCACTTTATCTTTCCAAAAAAACCTTCCTTCCTCTCCGGATTTTCCAACCGTTTTGAGGAAAAAGAATTTCGTTATTATAGGTATTTAAGCTCCACATTATTTTTCTTTCTAACCTTCTATTTGAAAGGGGTTTTCGGAAAATTGGCCTCAGGAAAGAAGAAAGACGGGGAGGGAGGGAGGGAAAGTATTCTATTAATTCCCCGCTCTCATGTTAGGACTTCATATTGTGACAAGTTCATTTAAAGGCATCTGCACACGAACCCAAAACGGTACTGAAGCCTGTTTTACGGGTTGAACTGAACGTGAGTGTATATCTACTAGAGATGGGAAAAGAACGTACGAACGAACTGTAGGAACTTGTTCTTTGAAAAAGTTCGTTCCTGAACGGAACTGTTCTTTTTTATATTTGGGTCATGATGAGACGACGAAAACAAATAAAATAAAACCCTACCCCCTGCCCGGGTCAACAATCTCATATTACAGTAAGAATGCTCTGAGAACGCTCGGAGATTAAGCCGGAACGGTCTCCAAACATTCTCAAAGGCCGGGATAAAAACCTTTCAAAGACACGAGAGAAAAACCGCTAAAAAAACATGAAAACGACAAATACCTTTTGGACAGAACTGTGATGAATTTCCCTCTAATCTGTGGTTTGTACAATTATCGGGCCTTTTTTTTCCGTAAACTCTGTTGTGTTTACGTTTGAACTGATTCAAAGGCCTCTTTTAAGTTTTCTCCTCCTCCTTCTTCTTTTTCTTCTTCTTCTTCTCCTCCTCCTCTTTCTATTTCTTCTCTCCTTTTTCCTCTTACTTTTTTCCTATTTGGCTAGAAAGAAAAAAAAGGTCGTATTTTGTAATCCTCTACGCGTGTGAATTCGAAAAAAATAAACGAACAAAAAAAAAATAATAAATGAACAAAAATAAACAGAAACAAATTTCAAAGTAAATTATATTATTATTATTTTTTTTTTTCGTAAAGGGGTTTTTTACACAGTTCAAAGGATTTCCTGCCTTAATTTGGGTGTGTTTTGGAACGAATGAAGTTGAAAAAAAAAAATATTCTCGTATAAAAAATGTCTATCTTGGGCTCTTTTTTTTTCTCATCTGAAATTTGTATCGAAAAAAGCTACTACCTACAAGTGTGTCCCGATCCCAACCTTCCTTACTGTCTTCCCATTTTTAATAGAATTGAAATCCGTATATTAAAGTTGAAAGGCGCAAATGACCTTGTACTTAAAGCGCTAAATACGGCCCTGGTCGAAAACCAAAAAAACCGTCCATGAAAATTGTTGGAACTCGGAAATCCGAACATGAAAATTGTCGAAACCGAGAAAACCGTACATGAAAATTGTCAAGACCCAGAAATCGGTACAGAAAATTCGTCGAACCCAGAAATCAGTAAATGAAAATTATCGAGACCCAGAAATGCGTAGGTAATATCCAGACTTCAGATTCAGAGTAAGTTGTACAACATACATTAGGTGGAGCTCTCGAAAGCCACAAATCCTCCATACATTCTTCTGTCAAGAAATGTCGGAATTTAACCATGAAAATTATCGAGACCCAGAAATGCGTAGGTAATATCCAGACTTCAAAGTAAGTTGTACAACATACATTAGGTGGAGCTCTCGAAAGCCACAAATCCTCCATACATTCTTCTGTCAAGAAATGTCGGAATTTAACTTTTCCCTCCCCTCGAAACTTGTCAAGAGTCTCAAATGGTTAGATTTGTTGGAAATATAATTCCGTACTTGGTATATTAGATGGGTGAGGGGGAAAAACTTTTTTTAATCCCTTTGGGAGGGATTTTAAGGCGAAGAGAAATCCCTCGGCCGCACTTCTGATGCATGACTGGGTTTTGTAAAGCGTTATTTTATCCCGCAGAACTCCCTTGTTCTTTTTCCCCGTTCTTCGTTGTACTCTTATATTTATGTTAGTTGTACTCTTATATTTATGTTTAACATATTTTTTTATCCACTTAATTCAAAATAGTTGAGCCCTATTTCCACAATAATCCAAGGGGAAAGATAGTTTTTTAAAGTTCCCTTCAAAAAGTATTCCGAGATTCCCAAGCCCTCTTTCCACTATCCCAGGTTGTTACTTTTGTGACATGGGACATGGTGTTTAAGAGAGTTTGTTGTTAATTTTTTTTTTTCTTTTTCCTCTTATATTTATGTTTAACATATTTTTTTATCCACTTAATTCAAAATAGTTGAGTTATTTTTTTATCCACTTAATTCACAATAATCCAAGGGGAAAGATAGTTTTTTAAAGTTCCCTTCAAAAAGTATTCCGAGATTCCCAAGCCCTCTTTCCACTATCCAAGGTATGTCATTTCAAACAATGGAATATGCTGATCAACCATAGCCATAGTAGTAATTGAAGATACCTATAGAAAGTATTTTGAAAATGACAAGTTTACTTTTTGTTTGTCGATGAAGCATTGCGTAAGAATTGAGGCCTATATTACATAAAGTAGGAGAAATAGTTACTAAAGCTTTAACGTGACGGAATCTATTATTAACACTATAACTTATTTCAGACCAGATTCTATCTACTCTAATTTCGTAGCAATGTACAAGTGGAGGAACTTGTTGTTTTATGTTATTTAGTGTCATAGACCTGAGCATGAAAAATAGACAGTTGACATGGGAATCTAAACTTTGTACATAATTTATTGCTATTAGATTCGTAGGCCTGGGTTTAGGTTTAATACCAGTGGGGGCCCAATTAAGCCTTAACTGTTGGGTAAAGATCAAATTTTCTTCTTCTCCTCCTTCTTTTTCTCCTCCTCCTCCTTCTTCTTCTTTTTGCCTCCATCCTATTTTGAATTTTGAAATCGAGCAATATTTTCTGTTCCATCCTAGTCAGCAGCTTTGTTCGACGTGTTTTCTGAATATCGGAGAATGAATGGAATGTGACGTAGGGGTTTTTTTTTTTTTTTTTTTTTTTTTTTTTTTAGTATGTACTTAGTTATAGGTGCATTATGGGTAGGTGTTACCTACCTTATGATATAGGTACAATATAACTAGGTAGGTGTATTACCTACTTTATGTTCATACAGTGTGGCCTAGGTAAACCAAGTATATAGTAATGGTAATAGTAATAATTGTGCTTTATTATTAAATTTTAACATATCATGACGATTATTACAAGATTAAATTGTGACAGCACTACCACTAGTCCACCCAACCCCCCCGGGGCCAACAGAAGGACGCGAGATATAGATAGAGCTTTATGTATTGTATTTAGACTGTCACCTTAGATGTTTAGAACAAGAACAAGATGTAGGTACCATTAATATGCTCCTCTCCTTTCCACTCCTTCCCTTTCTCTTCCTCTTTTGTTCCTTTTTCTTTCTCCTGCTTCTCCTCCTCCTATTCTTCGTACCCCTCTTGCTCCTCCTTTTTCTCTTTCTCCCCCATCTCTGTCTCTTCTTCTTTCTTCTCCTACTCCTCCTCCTTCTTCTCCTCCTCCTCATTCTTCTAATTCAACTTCTGTTTCATAACTTCTTCATTTTCACTCAGCTCATTTCTGTCTTCAATTTCTCTGCTTAGTGTCTCCGTTTATTATTATTTGCGATTATCATCATTATTACAGTTGACTATTTTTTCATGCCCTCTCTCTCTTCCTGTCTCTCTCTCTTTCTCTCTCTCTCTCTCTCTCTCTCTCTCTCTTTCTCTCTCTCTCTCTCTCTCTTTCTCTTTTCTCTCTCTCCCTCTTTCTCTCTCCTGCTCTAGTTAGTTATAGCTCCGGCTTTTTCTCATTATGCTCTGTTTTATGTCTTGATCTGGTTCTTTTTTTCATTTAATACTGCGTTTTTCATCTTCTGTTTAAACTTTCATCATCCTTCTTTATCTTTTTCTTCACAACAATAATCCCTTCTTATTTTCTATCCTCTCCATTTTCATCTTCCTCTTAATCTTCATCACTTTCTTTTCTCTCTCTCTCTCTCTCTCTCTCTCTCTCTCTCTCTCTCTCTCTCTCTCTCTCTCTCTCTCTCTCTCTCTCAATATTGTAGGATGTAGGCGAAGCGGAGGTCTGATCTATGACATAAAAATTCAATAAGAGGAAATGTTTGACGGAAATTTTGTCATCTCCACCAATTTTTCAATATCTGCCTCGTTGTTTGTGACCTTCCTTGAACGGGAGTAATTTGGGATCTAGGACCTAACGGGTAATTTGACATCCTAATTTGTCAAACCCTGTTATCATGTTCCTAAAAAAAGCCCTCTAACAACGGCTTTTGTGTGCCGGTTTCTACTTTTTTATGTTGGCTTTTTTCATATTCGCCTTTATGTTTTGTGTCTTCTTTGTTCTTTCATCCAATTCTTCTTGTAAATTTATTGTTATTTTTTGTCTTGGATGTTTTTTTCCTCCGCTCAGTCTAATAATTACATTTTTTTGACTTTCTAATTTGTAATTTTGTTCTTTTTTTTCAGAACTTTTCCTTCTTTATTTTTAGAACTTTGTTTTACATTTTCCTCCCACCTACTTTGAGCTGTTTTTTCTCCTCCTCCTCCTCCGCATTCTTCTTCTTCTCCTCCTTCTTTTTTTAGAATCATTTGGAGTAGACGCGAATGACCGAATCTATTTTTACATAGAACCGTCAAATTTTCTAGCCCCTGCTGGGAATTGAAACCGGACCTCCTGCCTGTAACATGGATTAGGACGACTCGTTAGTGCGGCTCTAATGTAGGCTAAAGAAGGTTATGGTAGGCAGTTAAATGGCTATATGTATATCGTTAGACAAGCCATAACAAGGAGCTATACGTCTATCCGTAATTCTATGGAGACGGGGCTATTTTCTTTTTAAATACGAAGATGAGCCCCCTGTGGCGAAAAATTATACAAATTCCCTTTGTGGATGAGTTATTAACTTTTCGACAAAGTCACAAATTTCGGTTGGGGTTGTTTTTTTTTTTTTTTTTTTTGTGGTAAAGTGAAGGGAAATACCCCACTTGAGTGGGGAAGCCCTTAGGGCCCCTCTATTGAAGGTTTTTTAATGACCAAATGTCCTGTACATGTTTATGTTTGACAAACAATTTTGGAAACCTTTGTCTGATGAAAGGTTTTTAGTTGAAAAATAAATACATTATTTATTTACAATATTAAAAAGTTAGAACTTTTAGGGTATACACAACACTTGGTAAAACAAATTAAAATCACTAGGGGAAAGGAAAAACAGATCGCTTTTTTTAGGGTATACACAACACTTGGTAAAACAAATTAAAATCACTAGGGGAAAGGAAAAAAAAAAAAAAAAAAAAGCGATCTGTTTTTCCTTTCCCCTAGTGATTATTTATTTGTTTTATTTTTATAAACATTCCTGTACATATTTTTTTGTATTACTCTCTATTACTATTTTTTGTTTATCTTGAGTTAACTTTTTTTTGTTTATTTCCCCCCACATTTTAAGAGATACTCGGTTTCCACTCCAATGAACTCCGTGCCTGAGAACCCCCCCCCCCCCTCCCCGCACCGCCCTCCCTCTACTCGGTTTCCACTCCAATGAATTCCGTGCCTGAGAACCCCCAATCTGTCAGGCTATCATTTTTCTTCATTACCTCAGGATGCATTTTAACTTCGGTGGAGAAAGCGAGAGAGAAAAGAGGAAGAAAGAGAGAGGGGTAGGGAGAGAGAGAGAGGGAGGGGAGGGAGAGAGGGGAGGGAGAGAGTAAGAAAGATAGGGGAATAGAAGGAGAAAGAGAGAGGGATAACAAAAGAGGAAGAGAGAAAGAGAGAGAATGATAGAAGGAAGAAGAGGGGGAGGAAAAGAGAAAAAGAGTGTCGTTTTCTATTAAAGTTTACTTTCTTTCTCTCCTCTCTCTCTCTCTCTTCCTCTCTTTCCCTTTCTCTCCCTTTCTTCTCTTTTATTTTCCTCTCTCACTGCCTCATTTCTTTTATTCTCTTTTTTCTTCTTCCTCTCTATCCCTCTTCCTCTCCCCTCTCTTTCTTTCTTCCAATCTACCCACTACAGTTAGTGAGAAACACACCCACTGACAAAAATATGCTTGTTGAAATTATTTTGAAACTGTTTCAATTTTAAAAACGTGGAAAATAGTAATAATAGAAACACTCTACTTTTAATAGACATAGGTACCTTGGTACATTGTTGTCTGTTCCATATTTGTCACTTGTACGTACATTGTATTTTTGTTTCTACATCTTGTTTCTCACCAGTTCCATATATCTTCATTTCCATTATTTTAATGAGAATTTCCATCACAGTTGTTATGCTATTATTCTTATTAGCATAGTTTATTATCTTCTGTATACAGGGTGAACAAAAATGACGCTCTACGGGGTCCTTTTAAAGATTTTTTTTTGTTTCGATATAGCTCTCGAAGACATTAATATTCTAATACCTATTATTTCAGTAGACATTTGACTTTTTGTTATGTACCTACATACATTAATATTCATCAATAATTTGATTTTACATTAATATTTTATCTGACTATTCTTTTTTTTTTTTCTTCTTCATTACCTTAATTAATTTTTTAACCACCCTGAAGGAGTAGGTACATTAATATTCTAATATTTTATTTGAGTATTCTTTCAATTTTAAAAACAGATTTTTTTTTTTATTTAATGGTGGTAAATGTTCTCTCTGAATTTCTGTCAACAAAACCTTAACCTTAATGTTCTCTCTCTCTCTCTCTCTCTCGCTCTCCCAAAATCCCAAATGAATCTCTCACCGCAGGGGTTAGCAGGGGAGGCCATTTTTCTTTCCTTCTTTATTCAATTTGTTAGGGAAAAAATTAAATGTCGCCAAAATAAAAGACAAAAGGCGACATGATACTTTTTTTCTCTCTCCCTCTTTCTTTCCCATTCTCTTTCTCACTCCCTCCCCTCATCTCCTTTCTCTCTTTCTTCCTTCCTCCCTCTCTTTCCTATATCTCTTTCTCTCTCCCTTTCTTTCTTCCTCTCTCTCACTCCCTTCCCTCATCTTCTTTTCCCTCGATCTCTTTCTTTATTCCTCCTCCCTCTCTTTTTCTCCTTCTCCCTTCCTCTCTTTCCTATATCTATTTTCCTCTTTCTCTCTTCTCTCTTTCTCTTTTCCCTCCCTCATGTTCGTACATAATCTAGAAAGACGGGCAGCCTAACCACAGCAGTGGTCTCCTCTCTCTCTCTTTCTCACTCTCCCCTCCTCTCTCTTTCTCTCTCTTCTTCCTCCCTCTCTCTCTCTCTCTCTTTCTCTCTCTCCTTCCCTCTCTCTTTCTACCTCATTTAGTAGATTCACCCGGGGGGTCCCTGGTAAACGGGAAAAACAGAATAGACAGATCTTCCCACTAAATTATCTCCCTCTTGTTTACTGTTTTTCCCTCTTTCTCTCCCCCTCTGTGTATCACAGTTTCCCGTCTCTCTCTCTCTCTCTCAATTTCGCCAGAGTATAAAATCCCTCAAAGAGATGGAGTGAGAGAGCAACTGTGTGTGTGAGAGAGAAAATTAATTAGATAAGAGAGCGTAAATGGGTAGAAAAGGATAAAAATAGGGAAGAAAAGAGAGAGAGAGAAGGGGGACCTTATATGACAAGTTTTTTGATGTATGGAAAGTGTTCAGAGAGAGATAGAGAGAGAGAGAGAGGCAGAGTGAGAGAGAGCGAGAGACTGAGAGGGGGAGGGAGGGAGAGAGAGGGAGCGAGAGGAGGAGGATGTAATGTGTGAGAGAGAAAGTAAATTAGACAAATTAGTGTAAAAATCGATAGGGTCGAAAGGAAGGAGGAGAAAGAGAGAGAGAAAAAAAAGGTAGACAGCCCTGAGCTCTGTGACAAGTAGATGAAGAAAGAGATAGAGAGGAGGAAGGGAAGGGGAGGCAGAAGAAGGGGAAGAAAGAGAGAGAGTAAGAGAGAGAGAGAGAAGGATAAGGGATATCTGACAACCTTTGTGCTAATATACCAGTATGAAAGTACAGGGTGACAAAAACGTAAGTTCGGTCTATTTTATTATTATTATTATTATTTTAAAACCTTTTATTTAGTTATTTTCCCATTCCCCCTTAAAATTCAAAGCTTTACTTTGTAATAAAAAATATTTTTTTCTATTTATAATACAGGTTATTGCGGATTATAAACAAACTTTTAGGTCATCCTGTATATTTCCAGTTTAGTCCTGAGGAAAAAGGTGTAGGCGGACAGCCCTTTATAATAACCTTTCTCTCTCTCTTTCTCCTCTCTCTCATATTCTCCTTTCTCCTATATTTGCGTTCTCTCTCTTCCCCTCTCCTTCCTTGTGTATATTGCAGCTCCCTTTAGTACATTATTCTCTTCCCCACCTTCTCTCTTTTCTTCTCCTCCTCCTCTTCTCTTTTCTCCCTCCATCACTCTCTCTCTCTCTCTCTCTCTCCCTTTCTCCTCTTCCTTTATCCCTATCCATCTCTACCTCCTTCCTTCTTATATCTCTCTTTCTTTATCTCATTCTCGTCTCTATCTCACTCTCTCTCTCATGCATCATCTCCTTCTTCTTTTCACTTTTCATTACTCTCCGCCAGACATCTTTCATAACAAATTACAGGACAGAAAGAGAAGGAGAAAAACAAATTGAGGATATGCCTAGAGGAGGAGAGAGAGAGAGAGAAAAGTATGAGAAAGAGAGAGGATATAGAATTATAGAAGAAAAGGAGGAAACTGTTAAAAATAGATATTGAGAGAGAGGGACGGAGAATGGGATAGAAAGAAAGAGGGTAGGTATAAAGGGAGAGAGAGAAAAGGGTATGAGAAAGATTTATATTTCAGAGATATTTAGCCTAGGAGATGTTTAAATTTTCCAAAAATAAAGTACTTGTATTCAAATTCAAAATTCTGTTCTCTAAATCGAAAATAAGTTCTCTATCATTGACATTATGACACCATGGTCTTTTAAAGATATTTTGTTAAACTTTGAAAAATCCAAATTCAGTATACATAAACCGTCGAATAACTAATCAGAAGCGCCATTCCTCTGTAGAGAGATAAACAGGGAGGGGTCCCTAATTCCCTATCCAAATACTCAATAGATAGAGAGAAGAGTATATAAAGACAGAAAAGAAGGGAAACAAATGAGGGTAAAAAGGGGGGAAAAAACAGGGTAAAAGGGAAATAGGGAGATAGAGCGGCTATAATTATGTAAAAGAAAGGGAGAAAAGTGTATAATAATAAAGAGAGAGAGAGGAGAGAGTATACATGAAAAGGGAAGAAGGATTGGGAAATAGAGAGAGAAGGGTATAAAGAGAGGCAGGGGAAAAAGGGTACGAAATGGAAACGCATTCAGAGGGAAAATTCAGGGATCACAGGGAAAACAAGCGTGTGATTCGTAAATGGGTGGAAAAGGATAAAAATAGGGAGGAAAAGAGAGAGAGAGGGAGAGGGAGAGAGAGAGAGCAAGATAGAGAGAGGAGCTTATATATTATGACAAGTTTTTTGATGTATGGAAAGTGTTAAGAGAGAGAGAGAGGAGGATGTAATGTGTGAGAGAGAAAGTAAATTAGACAAATTAGTGTAAAAATCGATAGGGTAGAAAAGAAGGAGGAGAGAGAGAGAGAGAGAGAGAGAGAGAGAGAGAGAGAGAAAAGGTAGACAGCCCTGAGCTCTGTGACAAGTAGATGAAGAAAGAGATAGAGAGGAGGAAGGGAAGGGGAGGCAGAGGAAGGGGAAGAAAGAGAGAGAGAGAGAGAGAGAGAGAAGGATGAGGGATATCTGACAACCTTTGTGCTAATATACCAGTATGAAAGTACAGGGTGATAAAAACGTAACTTCGGTCTATTTTATTATTTTTATTATTATTATTATTATTATTATTTTAAAACCTTTTATTTAGTTATTTTCCCATTTCCCCCTTAAAATTCAAAGCTTTACTTTGTAATAAAAAAAAAGGGTTTGATATGGGTTTATTTTTTCTATTTATAATACAGGTTATTGCGGATTATAAACAAACTTTTTGGTCATCCTGTATATTTCCAGTTTAGTCCTGAGGAAAAAGGTGTAGGCGGACAGCCCTTTATAATAACCTTTCTCTCTCTCTTCCTCTCGCTCTCTCTCCCTCCCTCACTCTCTCCCTCTCTCTCTCTCCCTTTCTCCTCTTCCTTTATCCCTATCCATCTCTACCTCCTTCCTTCTTATATCTCTCTTTCTTTATCTCATTCTCGTCTCTATCTCACTCTCTCTCTCATGCATCATCTCCTTCTTCTTTTCACTTTTCATTACTCTCCGCCAGACATCTTTCATAACAAATTACAGGACAGAAAGAGAAGGAGAAAAACAAATTGAGGATATGCCTAGAGGAGGAGAGAGAGAGAGAGAAAAGTATGAGAAAGAGAGAGGATATAGAATTATAGAAGAAAAGGAGGAAACTGTTAAAAATAGATATTGAGAGAGAGGGACGGAGAATGGGATAGAAAGAAAGAGGGTAGGTATAAAGGGAGAGAGAGAAAAGGGTATGAGAAAGAGAGAGGATATAGAAGAAAAGGAGAAAACTGTAAAAAAATAGATAGAGAGAAGAGTATATAAAGACAGAAAAGAAGGGAAACAAATGAGGGTAAAAAGGGGGGAAAAAACAGGGTAAAAGGGAAATAGGGAGATAGAGCGGCTATAATTATGTAAAAGAAAGGGAGAAAAGTGTATAATAATAAAGAGAGAGAGAGGAGAGAGTATACATGAAAAGGGAAGAAGGATTGGGAAATAGAGAGAGAAGGGTATAAAGAGAGGCAGGGGAAAAAGGGTACGAAATGGAAACGCATTCAGAGGGAAAATTCAGGGATCACAGGGAAAACAAGCGTGTGATACCTTTACCTAATAGGTATACCTATACATAGCGAGGGATTTTTCCAAAGGGTGAGATTTCTTATAGATAAAAAATTAGGATTTTTTTCGAGGATAAAGGGAGGGAGATTTTTTATTGGAGGGGAAATTGAAGGAGATTTTTTTAGAGGGTAAAGGGAGGGAGATTTTTTCATCGAGGGTTAGGGGAGGGCTTTTTTTTTAAGGGAAAGGGACATTTCAATCTCACTCTGGCAGTGTAAACAAGGTCTGTTCTATTTATTTATTATTATGAATTTATCTCTTTGTTATTATCTACCTCTGTCTGTTTTCAACACTTTCCTTCTCAATTTGGCTGGAATATTTTCCATTTTATTTATTTATGTATTTTGAAAATGGCATTTAATTTTAACAACTTTAGAAATAGTTCTCGCTCCCTCCCTATCTTTCTTTCTCCTTCTCTCTGTCTCTTTACCAAACTCCCTCCCACCCTCTTTTTCTCTTCCGTCCAAGTTGCTAGGAAAATTCTTCTCTCCTCCTCCCCCCTTCTTTCTCCTCTTTTCTCTTTTACACCTCTTTCCCACATCAACTTTCTTGGACTCAAAACTCGTTTAAAGTTAGGAGAAACTCCCCCTTTCTCTCTCTCCCTCCCTCTCTCTCTCCCCCCTACCTCTCTCTCTCTCCCTCTCTCTCTCTCTCCCTCTCTCTCTCTCTCTCTCTCTCTCTCTCTCTCTCTCGGGCGCGTTTTTTCTTCTCTATCCGTTTTCTAATTTGTTATGACACAATTTTCTCTCTACTTTTTTTTCTAACTTTGAACTTTTTAATTGAAAAAAAAAGTATGATGTTCAGAACAGGGGAAAAAATACTGGTTAAAATTTTTGAGGGGAAAAAACTATTCTGAAATATCCAAGAAGAAGAAGAAGAAGAAGAAGAAGAAGAAGAAGAAGAAGAAGAAGAAGAAGAAGAAGAGGAAGAAGAAAAAATGAAGGAAAAGAAGAGGAAGGAGAAAAAGAACCAACAAGAGATTTATATCAGTGAGAAATAGGGAAAATATTGCGAAAATGAAAAGCAAAGGAAAATAAATTTCAATAGACCTTATAATAAATACACAAAAAATACCTAAGAGTGACGAAAATTATAATTACGATGGAAAAAAATTCAACAAAAAATTGAAGCGAAATAATTCTGTGAAAATTTCTAGATGAAGAATTGAAGAATGAAATTTGCGGTAAAAGAAGAAAAGATGAGAGAGAGAGAGAGAGAAGAAGAAGAAGAAGAAGAAGAAGAAGAAGAAGTAGTATTAAATTTTAATGAAAATATGTTGATGAAGATGGAAGCCATTTTTTAAAGAGGAGAAAGAAAGAGACTAGAGGAAGAAACAAAAAGAAAGGACGAACAGGGAGGGAGAGGGACAGAAAGAGAGAAGGAGAGAGAGAGAGAGAGAGAGAGTCGTCATAATATAAAAATTCAAATCATTTTGAGGATTTCGGGACAAAGTAAAGCAAGAAATTAGGAATTTATAAGGGAGAAAAAAAATATAGAAATACACAATTACAACAATTTTTTATTAGAAAAAGAATGAGTGAAACAGTGAAGATAAAGAGAGAGAGAGAGAGAGAGAGAGAGAGAGAGAGAGAGAGAGAGAGAGAGAGAGAGAGAGAGAGAGAGAGAGAGAGAGAGAGGGGGGGATCTTGAAATTGGATTTTTTTTTCTTTAATAATTAAAAAAGGGTAATAGTAAAGTAATGAAAATTCTGATATAGGATTTAAACATAATGATTATAAAATTGATTGGAAAAATGTCATGAACACAAGTCTAATTATTTTCACCAGCGAAAATGGGATCATAAAATAATAATATTAATAATAATAATTATAAAATAAAATAAAAACGTAATTATTATACTTACATGAATAGAATAAAATGTACTCTGTTTATACTTTCAGCATATGCTTGGTTAATTTTTCATTAATGCATTATTAATTTATGTTTTGTTGCATCTGAGTGCAGCGGGATTTTTTTTGTTTATTATTATTATTATTATTTTACCACACTAACTAGAACATATCCGTGGATAATAGTAATAATAGAAACACTCTACTTTTAATAGACATCAAGGTATGTCTACATTGTTACATTGTTGTCTGTTCCATATTTGTCACTTGTACGTACATTGTATTTTTGCTTCTACATCTTGTTTCTCACCAGTTCCATATATCTTCATTTCCATTATTTTAATGAGAATTTCCATCACAGTTGTTATGCTATTATTCTTATTAGCATAGTTTATTATCTTCTGTATACAGGGTGAACAAAAATGACGCTCTACGGGGTCCTTTTAAAGATTTTTTTTTTTTTGTTTTGATATAGCTCTCGAAGACACCAATATTCTAATACCTATTATTTCAGTAGATATTTGACTTTTTATTATGTACCTACATACATTAATATTCATTAATAATTTGATTTTACATTAATATTTTACCTGACTATTCTTTTTTTTTTCTTCTTCTTCTTCTTCTTCTTCTTCTTCTTCATTACCTTAATTAATTTTTTAACCACCCTGAAGGAGTAGGTACATTAATATTCTAATATTTTATTTGAGTATTCTGTTTTTATTTTTTAAATTTAATTCGTTATTTTATTCTTTTGTAATTATCATTATTATTTTATTTTTTAAAATTCTCTCCATCCTGTATCATTCTACATTAATATTCTAATATTTTATTTGAGTATTCTAATTTTTTTCATTACTTTAATTCATTTTTTCTCCCCCAGATCATCATTATATTATTACTGGCGTTGTTATTCATTCAGTGTTTGCGTCCGCCATTGTGAAATTATTCGCCTCACGGGGGCTACTTATAATTCTAATCCGTCACGTTCTCTCTCTCTCTCACTCCTCCACTTATCCTTCGTCCCTTTTATTTATATCCCTCCTCTCTCTCTCTCTCTCTCTTCCGCTCTGTTTCCCTCCTTCTTCCCTTTTATTTATATCTCTCTCTTCCCTCCCTCTCTCTCTTCCCCTTCTTCCCTTTTATTATATCTCTCTCTTCTCTTTCGCCTTATTTTTACTTCCCTTCTCATCCGCTTTCTCTCTTTTTCTCTCTCTCTCTATCTCTCTCTTCTCTTCCCCTTCTTTCCTTGTATTTATATCCCTCCTCTCTCTCTCTCTCTCTCTCTCTCTCTTCCCCTCTTTTACCTTCTCTTACTTCTTGTTTATCCATCTTGACTCCCTCCCTCTTTTAGTTTCCTCCACTTATCCTTCGTCCCTTTTATTTATATCCCTCCTCTCTCTCTCTTCCCCTCTGTTTCCCTCCTTCTTCCTTTTTATTTATATCTCTCTCTTCCCTCCCTCTCTCTGTCTCTCTCTCTCTCTCTCTCTCTCTCTCTCTCTTCCCCTTCTTCCCTTTTATTATATCTCTCTCTCTTCTCTTTCGCCTTATTTTTAAAGCGGATGAGAACGCTTTCTCTCTTTTTCTCTCTCTCTCTATCTCTCTCTTCTCTTCCCCTTCTTTCCTTGTATTTATATCCCTCCTCTCTCTCTCTCTCTCTCTCTCTCTTCCCCTCTTTTACCTTCTCTTACTTCTTGTTTATCCATCTTGACTCCCTCCCTCTTTTAGTTTTCTTCCGTCTGTCGCTGAATAGTGTTTCTCTTCTCTTTTCCTCTCCCTTCTGTCTTCTTTCCTCTACCTGACTATTCTCTTTTCTTCTTCTTCCCCTAGTTTTTTCTCGGTAAGAGACACAATACCTCTTTTTCTCCCTTCTCCTCCTCTTTCTCCTTTTGCTTCTCTTTGTCATCAGAGCAATGCACTCTGTCGCTGAATAGTGTTTCTCTTCTCTTTTCCTCTCCCTTCTGTGCTTCTGTCTTCTTTCCTCTACCTGACTATTCTCTTTTCTTCTTCTTCCCCTAGTTTTTTTCTCGGTAAGAGACACAATACCTCTTTTTCTCCCTTCTCCTCCTCTTTCTCCTTTTGCTTCTCTTTGTCATCAGAGCAATGCATTTTTTCTCTCCTCTTCTTCCCTCCTACAATATCCTCTGTCTATTTCTATCCCCCCCCTCTCTCTCATATTCTCCTTTCTCCTATATTTGCGTTCTCTCTCTTCCCCCTCCTTCCTTGTGTATATTGCAGCTCCCTTTAGTACATTATTCTCTTCCCCACCTTCTCTCTTTTCTTCTCCTCCTCCTCTTCTCTTTTCCATTGCATTTACATACTCATCTCGTCTCTTCTCTCTTCCTCTCTCTCTCCCTCTCTCTCTCTCTCTCTCATCTCGTTTAAACAATAGCTGCACGTTTTGTAATTTTTTTAATCCTGCCTGATTCATTTCGCTCCCTTTCTACTCTTTCCATTTCTCTTCCTCTCCCTCTCTCTCTCTTTGTCTGTCTCTCTATCCCTTGCTCTCTATCCCTCTCTCTCTCTCTCCTCTCTCTCTTTGTCTGTCTCTCTCTCTTCCCTTTCTCTCTCTCTCTCTCATCTCGTTTAAACAATAGCTGCACGTTTTGTAATTTTTTTAATCCTGCCTGATTCATTTCGCTCCCTTTCTATCCCAAAGTCCCTACAGGAGGAGATATTTCATTTATATTTTAGAGATATTTAGCCTAGGAGATGTTTAAATTTTCCAAAAATAAAGTACTTATATTCAAATTCAAAATTCTGTTCTCTAAATCGAAAATAGAATAGAATAGAATATACCCTGTTTATACTGCCAGAATGAGACTGAAAAGTCCCTTTACTCCCGCAGTCTAAACAAGGTTTTATGTATTTGGAACAAAATAGGTGTAATTTTTTATAAATTAAAACCTTGCTTAAATTTAACAAAAAAGAAAAAAAAAGTAAGTTCTCTATCATTGACATTATGACACCATGGTCAGAGTAAAATAAGTTCTCTATCATTGACATTATGACACCATGGTCTATAATCTTACATACTAATGATCTATCTAATGTTGTCTACCAATAATCATCACTATTAGTTATGTATATAGTTAAAACTTTCTACAAATCAACAGAGATGCTGATAATTTGATAAACCAACAAAAGGTGTCACATCAAAAGAAACGCCTAAAAAAAAAAAAAAAAAAAAAAAAAAAAAAAAACAAAATTTAAAAAAAAAATTTTTTTTTTAAACGGGAAGGGGAAAAAAAAAAAAAAAAAAAAAAAACTACCAACAGTTATAATGCAAAATTTATTTTTGCAACAGCAGGGAATATGATACTTTAGAATCTTGAGATAATAATACCATTATTACCTGGAAAACATAATTCTGATGTAGGTGGGTATTAAGCTTTCAAATTTGATTTTGCACAGACACAGCCACCTACGCTCCGAACTTACAAAAAGGGTCGAAACGTCGTTTTCGCTGAAGTCGTTATAAGGTTACTAGGAAGCTATTCGCTATGAAAACTCATCTATTTACTTTCTATTACCACATTTATTTTTCTCATAATTCTCATTCATCTTGGTCAAATGCTTATTCAACATCCAAAAATGACTTCCATGCTCCCATTAATTACAATAATGATTATTGTAATTAATTATTACCCTTGAAGGGTCGGATTGCAAAGTCAAATCGTTCTCAGAAAAGACAATTTTCCCCTCTTCTTTAATTACAGGGCTCAGGAGACCCCCATTTTATCTTGGTACCCTAATGAACGCCCTCTAATGACTTAAACGCTCTCTAAAGTTATCGCATACCTCGAGGTGAAAAAGAGAACTTTTTTTGAGAATCTGGACAGCTTTTTAGTTTTTTGTTTAGATTTTGTACTTTTTTTCCAAGTTCAAACTTTGGCTCATCAAGAAACTTCCGGGAGTTCCAAGAGTCCTGTGGGAGTGAAAAACACCGCCAGGAAAGTCGGATTCTCCCTAGTTGTTTGTGACCTTCTTAGAACGGCCGTTTTCCTTGAACGGGAGTAATTTGGAGTCTAGGACCTAACGGGTTAATTTGACATCCTAATTTGTCAAACCCTGTTATCATGTTCCTTAAAAAAAAGCCCTCTAACAACGGCTTTTGTGTGGCGGTTTCTACTTTTTTTTATGTTGGCTTTTGTTCATATTCGCCTTTATGTTTTGTGTCTTCTTTGTTCTTTCATCCAATTCTTCTTGTAAATTTATTGTTATTTTTTGTCTTGGATGTTTTCTTCCTCCGCTCAGTCTAATAATTACATTTTTTTGACTTTCTAATTTGTAATTTTGTTCTTTTTTTTTAGAACTTTTCCTTCTTTATTTTTGGAACTTTGTTTTACATTTTCCTCCCATCTACTTTGAGCTGTTTTTTCTCCTCCTTCTCCTCCTCCTCCGCATTCTTCTTCTTCTTCTCCTCCTCCTCCTTTTTTTAGAATTATTTGGAGTAGACGCGAATGACCGAATCTATTTTTACATAGAACCGTCAAATTTTCTAGTCCCTGCTGGGAATTGAAACCGGACCTCCTGCCTGTAAGACGGATTAGGACGACTCGTTAGTGCGGCTCTAATGTAAGCGAAGTCCGTGTCTGAGAACCCCCAACCTGTCAGGCTATCATTTTTCTTCATTACCTCAGGATGCATTTTAACTTCGGTGGAGAAAGAGAGATAGAGAGAGAGGGAGAGGGAGGGAGAGAGTAAGAAAGATAGGGGAATAGAAGGAGAAAGAGAGAGGGATAACAAAAGAGGAAGAGAGAATGATAGAAGGAAGAAGAGAAAGAGTATCGTTTTCTATTAAAGTTTACTTTCTTTCTCTCCTCTCTTTCCCTCTCTCTCCCTTTCTTCTCTTTTATTTTCCTCTCTCACCGCCTCATTTCTTTCATTCTCTTTTTTCTTCTTCTTCCTCTCTTCCTCTCCCCTCTCCTTCTTTCTTCCAATCTTGAATCTACCCACTACAGTTAGTGAGAAACACACCCACTGACAAAAATATGCTTGTTGAAATTATTTTGAAACTGTTTCAATTTTTAAAACAGATTTTTTTTTTATTTAATGGTGGTAAATGTTCTCCCTATCTCTCTCTCTATTCCCAGTATTTATTCATTAGAAATTTAGGTTTATTATTATTATTATTATTTTTTTTTTTTTTTTTTTTTACTTTTTTGTAATTTTTTAGTAATCATTTTTCCTAGTTTTTATTTTTGATAAATCAAGGGTCCAGGATTTTTGTAGTTTCAATTTAAATAAGACGAGGTGGAAGGTTTGCAAAAGTGGGTACGGTAAAAGCTATAACCAAAGACATCGTATCATAGGAATGATTAGTTCAGGATAATCTACTATCAACTAAATAGCCCAGGCAGAAAGAACTCCCATTTGTTATGTTGGTTTTCAAGCTTTTAAAACGAACTCTCAAAAAAAAAAAAAAAAAAAAAAAAAAAAAAAAGTATACGTAATTCTTAGATAATACTGGGTGAGAAGGTATAGAATACCCAGTATATATTCATTGGAAATTTAGGTTTATTATTACTATTATTTTTTTGTACCTAGTTGCACTGCCTTTCTACTTTTCTTGTTTAATTATTAACATGTAATTTATATTGTATTTTTGGGATGAGAGATATCCCCCAATCAAGTTAGTCTTAGCTTAGGGGATTAAATACATTGTATAAAAATAAATAAAACAATAATATTTATTATCAATCAATCAATCAATCAATCAATCTCTCTCTCTCTCTCTCTCTCCCTCCCTCCCTCCCTCCCTCTCTCTCTCTCTCTCTCTCTCTCTCTCTCTCTCAAAATCTCAAATGAATCTCTCACCGCAGGGGTTAGCAGGGGAGGCCATTTTTCTTTCCTTCTTTATTCAATTTGTTAGGGAACAAAAATTAAATGTCGCCAAAATAAAAGACAAAAGGCGACATGATACTTTTTTTTCTCTCCCTCTTTCCCTTTCTTTCTCCCATTCTCTTTCTCACTCCCTTCCCTTCCCTCCCCTCATCTCCTTTCTCTCTTTCTTCCTTCCTCCCTCTCTTTCCTATATCTCTTTTTCTCTCCCTTTCTTTCTTCCTCTCTCTCTCTCTCTCACTCCCTTCCCTCATCTTCTTTTCTCTCGATCTCTTTCTTTATTCCTCCCTCCTCTCTTTTGCTCCTTCTCCCTTCCTCTCTTTTCTATATCTATTTTCCTCTTTCTTTCTCTTTTCCCTCTCTCATGTTCGTACATAATCTAGAAAGACGGGCAGCCTAACCACAGCAGTAGTCTCTCTCCTCTCTCTCTCCCTCTCTCTTTCTCACTCTCCCCTCCTCTCTCTCTTTCTATCTCATTTAGTAGATTCACCCAGGGGGGTCCCTGGTAAACGGGAAAAATAGAATAGACAGATTTTCCCACTAAATTATCTCCCTCTTGTTCACTGTTTTTCCCTCTTTCTCTCCCCCTCTGTGTATCACAATTTCCCGTTTCTCTCTCTCTCTCTCTCTCTTGATATTTCCCCTACATTCCCTGTCTCTCTTTATTTTTGTTCTTTCTTCCCCTCTCTTTCAGTATTTCTCCTTCCCTCTTTCACTCTCTTGATTTTGAATATCCTAACTTTTTTTGCTGCTATATGTGTGAAGGACGATTATGTATTTAGAGAGATTAGGTATGTATTTGTTTTTCAAATATACATATGTAGGCTTGCCAAATATCCAAAATGTCGATTCGGGACGCGAATCCGCGAACATAATTGCCAAATCCGCGAACATAATCTAATCGCGAAATCCGCGAACCTAATCGCGAAATCCGCGAACCTAATCGCGAAATCCGCGAGCATAATCGCAAAATCCGCGATTCTCTCTCCCTCTTTCTTTCCCATTCTCTTTCTCACTCCCTCCCCTCATCTCCTTTCTCTCTTTCTTCCTTCCTCCCTCTCTTTCCTATATCTCTTTCTCTCTCCCTTTCTTTCTTCCTCTCTCTCACTCCCTTCCCTCATCTTCTTTTCCCTCGATCTCTTTCTTTATTCCTCCTCCCTCTCTTTTTCTCCTTCTCCCTTCCTCTCTTTCCTATATCTATTTTCCTCTTTCTCTCTTCTCTCTTTCTCTTTTCCCTCCCTCATGTTCGTACATAATCTAGAAAGACGGGCAGCCTAACCACAGCAGTGGTCTCCTCTCTCTCTCTTTCTCACTCTCCCCTCCTCTCTCTTTCTCTCTCTTCTTCCTCCCTCTCTCTCTCTCTCTCTTTCTCTCTCTCCTTCCCTCTCTCTTTCTACCTCATTTAGTAGATTCACCCGGGGGGTCCCTGGTAAACGGGAAAAACAGAATAGACAGATCTTCCCACTAAATTATCTCCCTCTTGTTTACTGTTTTTCCCTCTTTCTCTCCCCCTCTGTGTATCACAGTTTCCCGTCTCTCTCTCTCTCTCTCAATTTCGCCAGAGTATAAAATCCCTCAAAGAGATGGAGTGAGAGAGCAACTGTGTGTGTGAGAGAGAAAATTAATTAGATAAGAGAGCGTAAATGGGTAGAAAAGGATAAAAATAGGGAAGAAAAGAGAGAGAGAGAAGGGGGACCTTATATGACAAGTTTTTTGATGTATGGAAAGTGTTCAGAGAGAGATAGAGAGAGAGAGAGAGGCAGAGTGAGAGAGAGCGAGAGACTGAGAGGGGGAGGGAGGGAGAGAGAGGGAGCGAGAGGAGGAGGATGTAATGTGTGAGAGAGAAAGTAAATTAGACAAATTAGTGTAAAAATCGATAGGGTCGAAAGGAAGGAGGAGAAAGAGAGAGAGAAAAAAAAGGTAGACAGCCCTGAGCTCTGTGACAAGTAGATGAAGAAAGAGATAGAGAGGAGGAAGGGAAGGGGAGGCAGAAGAAGGGGAAGAAAGAGAGAGAGTAAGAGAGAGAGAGAGAAGGATAAGGGATATCTGACAACCTTTGTGCTAATATACCAGTATGAAAGTACAGGGTGACAAAAACGTAAGTTCGGTCTATTTTATTATTATTATTATTATTTTAAAACCTTTTATTTAGTTATTTTCCCATTTCCCCCTTAAAATTCAAAGCTTTACTTTGTAATAAAAAAAAAGGGTTTGATATGGGTTTATTTTTTCTATTTATAATACAGGTTATTGCGGATTATAAACAAACTTTTTGGTCATCCTGTATATTTCCAGTTTAGTCCTGAGGAAAAAGGTGTAGGCGGACAGCCCTTTATAATAACCTTTCTCTCTCTCTTCCTCTCGCTCTCTCTCCCTCCCTCACTCTCTCCCTCTCTCTCTCTCCCTTTCTCCTCTTCCTTTATCCCTATCCATCTCTACCTCCTTCCTTCTTATCTCTCTCTTTCTTTATCTCATTCTCGTCTCTCTCTCACTCTCTCTCTCTCTCTCTCTCATGCACCATCTCCTTCTTCTTTTCACTTTTCATTACTCTTCGCCAGACACCTTTCATAACAAATTACAGGACAGAAAGAGAAGGAGAAAAACAAATTGAGGATATGCCTAGAGGAGGAGAGAGAGAGAGAAAAGTTTGAGAAAGAGAGAGGATATAGAATTATAGAAGAAAAGGAGGAAACTGTTAAAAATAGATAGTGAGAGAGAGGGACGGAGAATGGGATAGAAAGAAAGAGGGTAGGTATAAAGGGAGAGAGAGAAAAGGGTATGAGAAAGAGAGAGGATATAGAAGAAAAGGAGAAAACTGTAAAAAATAGACAGAGAGAAGAGTATATAAAGACAGAGAAGAAGGGAAACAAATGAGGGGAAAAAGGGGAAAAAAAACAGGGTAAAAGGGAAACAGGGAGATAGAGCGGCTATAATTATGTAAAAGAAAGGGGGAAAGTGTATAATAATAAAGGGAGAGAGAGAGAGGAGAGAGTATACATGAAAAGGGAAGAAGAATATAAAGAGAGGCAGGGGAAAAAGGGTACGAAATGGAAACGCATTCAGAGGGAAAATTCAGGGATCACAGGGAAAACAAGCGTGTGATAATAATATAACTGAGAGTCTGCAGTCTGGATTATTATTATTATTAATAATAATTTAAAAAAGGACGAAGGAGGAGGAGGAAAAAGAATAGGAAACAAACTAATTTAAATGTATTTCTTATATTTTTTTTCAAACAAGTTTCCATTTATATTTGATCTTGATCGACAAAACTCTCAGAACATACATTTTTCTTATAAATGGTACCCATCCGTACAAGCAGAGCTTGTGCCACGGATGGCAGATGGCACAAGCTCTGCTCGGATGGCTCAATATTGAGCTTGTTATCTCTTCTTATTGGACGATCTTTTCCCTTTCTTTCTCTCTCTCTCTCTCTCTCATCGTTTTCCATTCTCTCGTTCTCTTAAAAAAAAAAAAAAATCGGCTTTTCACTTTCTCAATTTCTCATTTGATGAAATCAGGAGGAGGAGGAGAAGGAAGAAGAAGAAGAAGGAGGAAGAAGAAGAAGAAGAAGAAGAAATGAAGTAAGAGGAGGAAGGATCTTAAGTTAAAATGTAATCAATTTGGAAGAAGGAAAGAAAGAGAAGAAGGAAATGAAAAATAAGGAAGAATAGGTGGGAGAAAAGGAGAGACGAGCGGGGATGAAGGAAGAAAGAAGGAAGAGGAGGGACAAACACGGACAAGAATAAGGATAATAAAGTATTAGATTGCCTCGGAACCCGTCCAAAGTATATCATGTTACTTCTTGGAAATAAAGAATGGGTTTAAGGAATAAGGATCAGTCCAAAGCTTGTGATATAATGGAGGTCGGAAGGTCAGTGAAAGTGGACCATGGAACAGCAAGAAGCTGAGAAAGGAAGAGAAAGTGGAAGATGGAATATGATGAGAGAGAGAGAGAGAGAAAGAAAGAGGACAATGAAAAAAAAGAGAGGGGGGAGGAAGGCGATGAAATAAGGAGAGGGAGTAGACAAAAGGAGGAGGATGAGAACGAAAGAATAGGGAGACTGAAGAAATTAATAGAAGATGAAATGAGAAAAAGAAAGAAAGGAGATACTAGTGGGTCTTGCGTCTTGTATTAAAATTGTACCTAATATGGTTGCTGTGACGTCAAAATAATCTCAAATGCTTGGGTAAAGAAAATTTATTTTTCATTGTGTTAGTTATACTTTATACCGGAGAATTAATTTAAAAGAAGACACTTGGGATAATCTGTGATATACACAAAAGTTGTGAAAGGGCTCTTTACCACAAAACCACAAACATCTCACTCGTTCGATAAAAGATTTATATTTGGGTCATGATGAGACGACGAAAACAAATAAAATAAAACCCTACCCCCTGCCCGGGTCAACAATCTCATATTACAGTAAGAATGCTCTGAGAACGCTCGGAGATTAAGCCGGAACGGTCTCCAAACATTCTCAAAGGCCGGGATAAGAGGATGAAAAACCTTTCAAAGACACGAGAGAAAAACCGCTAAAAAACATGAAAACGACAAAAACCTTTTGGACAGAACTGTGATGAATTTCCCTCTAATCTGTGGTTTGTACAATTATCGGGCCTTTTTTCCCGTAAACTCTGTTGTGTTTACGTTTGAACTGATTCAAAGGCCTCTTTTAAGTTTTCTCCTCCTCCTTCTTCTTCTTTTTCTTCTTCTTTTTCTTCTTCTTCTTCTCCTCCTCTTTCTATTTTTTCTCTCCTTTTTCCTCTTACTTTTTTCCCATTTTGCTAGAGAGAAAAAAGGTCGTATTTTGTAATCCTATGTGTGTGAATTTGAAAAAAAAAATATAAATGAACAAAAAAATAAAAAATAAATGAACAAAATAAACAAACAAATTTCAAAGTAAATTATATTTTTTTTCTTTTTTTTTCGTAAAGGGGTTTTTTTACACAGTTTAAAGGATTCCCTGCCTTAATTTGGGTGTGTTTTGGAACGAATGAAGTTGAAAAAAAAAAAAAAAAAAAAAAAAAAAAAAAAAATTCGTATATAAAAATGTCTATCTTGGGCTTTTTTTTTTTCCATCATCTGAAATTTGTATCGAAAAAAGCTACTACCTAATACAAAGTGTAATCCCGATCCCAACCTTCCTTACTGTCTTCCAATTTTTAATAGAATTGAAATCCGTATATTAAAGTTGAAAGGCGCAAATGTGACCTTGTACTTAAAGCGCTTTATAAAAAAAAAGTTGGAAAAACTAGAAAAACCGTACGCTGAAAATCGTCTAAAACAGAAATCCGTACAGAAAATTTGTCGAAATTGAGAAAACTGTACCTACAAAGAATTGTCAAAACCAGGGCCCGTATCCAGGATTTTGTCAGGGGGGGGGAGGTCCAGACCACTAATGGACGGGGGGTGTAATGAATTTCAGGGGGTGTGGAAAATTAAGCTCGTAAGGGGGGGTCCCGGGCCCCCTGGATCCCAATTTTTGAGACCTTGACGTACAGTAAATGAGAAAAATCGAGCTCGAGGGGGGGGGGGGGGCTAAATACGGCCCTGGTCGAAAACCAAAAAACCCGTCCATAAAAATTGTTGGAACTCGGAAATCCGTACCATGAAAATTGGTCGAAACCGAGAAAACCGTACATGAAAATTGTCAAGACCCAGAAAATCGGTACAGAAAATTCGTCGAACCCCAGAAATCAAGTATCATGAAAATTAATCGAGGACCCGAGAAATGCGATAGGGTAATATCCCGACTTCAAGTAAGCTTGTACAAGCATAGCATTAGGCTGGAGCCTCTCGGAAAGCCACAAACTCCTCCAGTACATTCTCTGTCAAGAAATGTCGGAAATTTAACTTTTCCCTCCCCGTGCGAAACTTGTCAAGAGTCTCAAATGGTTAGATTTGTTGGAAAATATAATTCCGTACTTGGTATATTAGATGGGTGAGGGGGAAAAACTTTTTTTTATTCCTGTTGGGAGGGCATTTAGGCGAGAGAAACTCCCATCGCGCCGCACTTTCTGATGGCATGACTGGTTTTGTAAAGCGTTGATTTTATCCCGCAGAAACTCCCTTTTCTTTTTCCCCGTTCTTCGTTGTACTCTTATATTTATGTTAGTTGTACTCTCTTATATATGTTATTGGCGTTAAAGTATTTTTTTTATCCACTAAATTCAAAATAGTTGAGCCCCTATTTTCCACAATAATCCAAGGGGAAAGATAGTTTTTTATAAAGTTCCCTTCAAAAAGTATTCCGAGATTCCCAAGAGCCCTCTTTCCACTATCCCCAGGGGAAAAATAGTTTTAAAAGTTCCCTTCAAACTTAGTAATCCCAACTACCTCAAAAATCACTCGAAAATCTCTCGACTTTTATGGGCCTCCATAAAAATAATACCTCAATATGACGCCCTATTTTTTCCTCCTCAACCCCCCCCCCCAAAAAAAAAAAAAAAAAAAAAAAAAAATCGGGCCGCCATTTACTTTTCTAAAAGCTTTGCGCCTCTGTTCCCCATATCATAAATTCATATTTGCTGATGGGATAGATTTTTCCCATTTTTTTCTCCTCCTCCTCCTCCTCCTTCTCCTTCCTCCTCCTCCTTCTTCTTCTTCTTTTTCATCTTCTTCTTTTTGCCTCCATCATATTTTGAATTTTGAAATCTAGCAATATTTTCTGTTCCATCCTAGTCAGCAGGTTTGTTCGACGTGTATTCTGAATATCGAAGAATGAATGGAATGTGACGTAGGTTTTTTTTTTTTTTTTTTTTTTTTTCTCTGTATGTATTAATAAGTATTGGACCTATGTGACGCAATGTAGCTACTACGTAGCTAATTCAATACGAGTAATGTCATACTTTTTTTTTGATGATGATTAGGGGTGACCTACCTTATGATATAGGTACAATATAACTAGGTAGGTATTACCTACTTTATGTTCATACAGTGTGGCCTAGGTAAACTAAGTATAGAGCTTTATGTATTGTATATTTAGAGACTGTCACTTTAGATGTTTAGAACAAGAACAAGATGTAGGTACCATTATGCTCCTCTCCTTTCCACTCCTTCTCTTTCTCCTCCTTTTTTGTTCCTTTTTCTTTCTCCTGCTTCTCCTCCTCCTATTCTTCGTACCCCTCTTACTCCTCCTTTTTCTCTTTCTCCCCCATCTCTGTCTCTTCTTCTTTCTTCTCCTACTCCTCCTCATTCTTCTAATTCAACTTCTGTTTCATAACTTCTTCATTTTCACTCATAGCTCATTTCTGTCTTCAATTTCTCTGCTTAGTGTCTCCGTTTATTATTATTTGCGATTATCATCATTATTACAGTTGACTATTTTTTAGCGTGTGATACCTTTACCTAATAGGTATACCTATACATAGCGAGGGATTTTTCCAAAGGGTGAGATTTCTTATAGATAAAAAATGAGGGTTTTTTTCGAGGATAAAGGGAGGGAGATTTTTTTATTGGAGGGGAAATTGAAGGAGATTTTTTTAGAGGGTAAAGGGAGGGAGATTTTTTCATCGAGGGTTAGGGGAGGGATTTTTTAGGATTTTTTTCGAGGATAAAGGGAGGGAGATTTTTTATTGGAGGGGAAATTGAAGGAGATTTTTTTAGAGGGTAAAGGGAGGGAGATTTTTTCATCGAGGGTTAGGGGAGGGATTTTTTTTTAAGGGAAAGGGACATTTCAATCTCACTCTGGCAGTATAAACAAGGTCTGTTCTATTTATTTATTATTATGAATTTATCTCTTTGTTATTATCTACCTCTGTCTGTTTTCAAACTTTCCTTCTCAATTTGGCTGGAATATTTTCCATTTTATTTATTTATGTATTTTGAAAATGGCATTTAATTTTAACAACTTTAGAAAGCTGCTTAACTCGAGCAAACTTGATTGGTTTTACCAGCATATTGTGTGATTGGTTACCTTGAAATTTAAAGACCGATTTCAACTAAGCAGACTGTTTAAAATTTTTAAACTAATGTCTGGAAAAAAAAAAGATAAGCCGAAAGAAACACTCTTCATGGAAAATTTTTCAGCCAATAAGAGTAGAAATTTTTTGAAGATAGACAAAATACTCTAGTCTAATTGGCTGAAAAAGGGTCTTGTTTTAGCGTCAACGCGGTCGACTTGGTCTAAATAGTGTAAAAGGGCCTTTAGTCTCCCATCACATGGTACCTACGTACTTCCTGTTAAATGTTGCACCGAAAGGGCTTGAGGGAAAAAGGGAATATTTTTTTTCACTCTCGACAGCAAAAAAAAAGCCGTTTGTTTTGAGGAATCAGTAGTAGTCAGGCAGAGTAGTTTTTAGTGGCAGTAGGCAAAACAATGAGTGGTTTAGGTAGTGGAAGTAAATAGTGGAAGTTGATGTGAAGAGTCACTTGTGTAGTAGTGGAGAGGAAATGAACCCTTCACATGATGATGATTGTGAGAATTGTTGATTCTTTTTAACCTGTTGACTTTTTTTTTCTTTCTCTTGTTCTTCTTCGTTCTTCTTTTAAGTAAAAAGTTTGGACCGATTGCAATACTTTCATTACGAGTATAGCTCGCTATACTCTAAAGATATTTTGTTAAACATTGAAAAATCCAAATTCAGGATAAACCGTCGAATAACTAATCAGAAGCGCCATTCCTCTGTAGAGAGATAAACAGGGAGGGGTCCCTAATTCCCTATCCAAATACTCACCATGTCAAACCCTGCTTAACTCGAGCAAACTTGATTGATTTTACACCAGCATATTGTGATTGGTTACCTTGAAATTTAAAGACCGATTTCAACTAAGCAGACTGTTTAAAATTTTAAACTAATGTCTGGGAAAAAAAGATAAGCCGAAAGAAACACTCTTCATGGAAATCTTCTCAGCCAATAAGAGTAGAAATTTTTTGAAGATAGACAAAATACTCTAGTCTAATTGGCTGAAAATGGGTCTTGTTTTAGCGTCAACGCGGTCGACTTGGTCTAAATAGTGTAAAAGGGCCTTTAGTCTCCCATCACATGATACCTACGTACTTCCTGTTAAATGTTGCACCGAAAGGGCTTGAGGGAAAAAGGGAATATATTAATATTTTTTTTTTTTTTTTTTTTTTTCCGTTTGTTTTGAAGAATCAGTAGTCAGGCAGAGCAGTTTTTAGTGGCAGTAGGCAAAACAATGAGTGGTTTAGGTAGTGGAAGTAAATACTGGAAGTTGATGTGAAGAGTCACTTGCGTTGTAGTGGAGAGGAAATGAACCCTTCACATGATGATGATTGTGGGAATTGTTGATTCTTTTTAACCTGTTGACTTTTTTTCTTCTTTCTCTTGTTCTTCTTCGTTCTTCTTTTAAGTAAAAAGTTTGGACCGATTGCAATACTTTCATTACGAGTATAGCTCGCTATACTGTAGTAATAGAAAGTAAAAAAAAGAGGAAAGATACATAGAAAGAAAGAAAGAACGAAAGAAAGACAATAATGGTGATTTAGATTTAAGTATAGAAATGCCAGGAGGATTTTTTGTTAATCGATGCTGTTGGCAGGAGGTGAACCCGGGACCTGCTGAGTGGCAAGCAACGGCATACTGATTCAATTGTGCCTTCAAAAGTTCAAAGTTTCTGCTACTAAAAAAGACAATTTCAGATTATCGACTTTTAGTAAGAGGTCTCAATAACAACATGATTGATGATTTATGAAGACAGATTGGCATTTAATTTATTTTTCATCTTATTACATACTCATTTTGTCATGTTTAAGGTCGCTTTTCCTCCAGAGTAACCAAAGTGGAACATGTCTAACCGAGTTTTCCGGGACGGTCTCGGAGCGTTCTCGGGGAAAGCTCGGTCAGGTTTGTTTCCCATCGGTAAACTAAACATAAACAAATCACAGGCGGACCTGATCAGGTGTAACTGATAACTGATAGTGAGTGTGTAACCTGATAGTGAGTGGCAGGCCTAATATCGCCCACACATATTCCAACGGTCTGACAGACCAACCGTGGGTGGGTGGACTGCATAAGTAGGAATTCCTAGAAGCAGTAGAGAAGCGTAATACTCTGGGGGACTTAATATTTCTAAAGTTGAACAGACTGGACTTAATTCAAAAGTCGACCAAGTTTATAGAAACGTCATTCCAGGAGCCTCCGTTGTTCTCAAATTGTTCTGAACGTTTTTGTTCAAGTCGACTTTAAACGTCAGAACTTGTTTAAGTCATACTTAGGGGTAAGTCCTGCTCAAGTTCAAGAAACATACATGCAAAGGGTAACTTCGAGGAAAAGTTGTTTTGGGAACCAAAACTTTCTTCACCTCTTCACACTCAGGTAAATAAATTTCACATGAAGTTATTTTTGGTCAGGTCTGCGAGGGGTCCTGTCAATTTCATGTCAAGTTTTCAGATGGAGTTCTATAAGATTCTATGGAATTTCGGGACTCCAAATTTTCGGATGGCATTTTGTGAGATTTCATGGAATTTTAAACTCCGAATTTTTGTGAAATTTCAAGTTAGAGTACAAGTTTTGATGTTTTGTAATGAAACTGTGTGAGATCCCTTGCTATTTGAATGCCAAGTTTTGAGGAATTCTGTGAGATGCCTTGGATATCTTGGAATGTCTAATTCCAACGAAATCCCAATCTAGGAAATGTCCAAGTCCCTCTAGTACCTCACATTGGGTGACTGGAACGGTACCTGTCTCCGAATAGCCGGATTTGGCGACCTGAAGCCATTGCCCGCTCCGCCCTGGTTGGGACCAAAGTTCCGACCGCCTCTCGGCTGATTAAACCCATTCCGATTTAATCCGTTCCCATTCCGACTGAATCCTCCGCCTTGAGGGCCGCCCCTTCCGAAGTTCGGACCTTGTCGGTTGAATCCGCCGTTGTTCGGGCGGTTAAACCCTCCCGGCCGATTGGTTGGGGCGGGAGGTGGCTGGATATACGCGGGCAGAGGGGTGAACTCGGATTGAGGGTTGAAGGGCGACGGGGGCTGGTTGAAGCCGGGCTGATTGTAGTTGGGGATGTTGTTCAGGAATGGATTGCTGTTGTAGTTGGGAATGCCGGCTTGGTTGTAGTTCGGGATGGCTAGGCCTTGTCGGTTCTGGAGGGTAGGAGTTCTGTAAACAAAGCGAAAAAGTTACGGTGTCAGTTGTTTTATTATGATTTATTTATTTATTTATTATTATGCTCATTTTACAAATGAGGATAATATTTTTTTTCTTCTCATAATTCTCATTCACCTTGGTCAAATGCTTATTCAACATCCAAAAATGACTTCCATGCTCCCATTAATTACAATAATGATTATTGTAATTAATTATTACCCTTGAAGGGTCGGATCGCAAGTGAAATCGTTCTCGGAAAAGACAATTTTTCCCTTGCAGAATCTTTTCTTGCTTTAAATACAGCACGATTGAAGGGTCGGTCCGAACACGCGGAATCAAATGTCTTGAAATGTCAGAGTGTTAGTAGAGAAGACAATTTCTACAGATTCTCTTCTTTAAATACAGGGCTCAGGAGACCCCCATTTTATCTTGGTACCCTAATGAACGCCCTCTAATGACTTAAACGCTCTCTAAAGTTATCGCATACCTCGAGGTGAAAAAGAGAACTTTTTTTTTTGAGAATCTGGACAGCTTTTTAGTTTTTTGTTTAGATTTTGTACTTTTTCTTCCAAGTTCAAACTTTGGCTCATCAAGAAACTTCCGGGAGTTCCAAGAGTCCTGTGGGAGTGAAAAACACCGCCAGGAAAGTCGGATCCTGAAAGTCTTCAAGGTAGTGGCGTGGCGTGAGATTTTCCAGGGGAAGCTATAAACCCATATAGGGTATACCGATCTGCTGATGGACCTGGTCGTCTTAAGGTAGAAACACACCACCATGAGGTCACGTCACGTGAAGTCATGGGGAGTCAGAAAGACGTAGTTCAAAGTTTTCCGATCTATTGGCGGTATTAGAATCCAGGTTGAATAATCACTCTTTTCAGTCAGTAGTAAGTATTAGGAGGGGAGGGGGAAGGTTCTAAACCAGTGAAAGGAAGGGGGCAGCGATGCTTCCCTAGTTTGAAGCTATAAACCCATATAGGTACAGTATGCCGATCTGTTGGCGGTCTTATGATGCGTTTCCACTCACTCTTTGCCGACCGGCATCTAAACAAATGGAAACAGATCATGCCGGTCGGCAAATGCCGAGTGAGTGGAAACAAACCATTATAATCCAGGTTGACTCAAGTGGCGTGTCGTAAGAGTTTCAAAATGGGAAGCTATAAACCCATATACAGTATGCCGATCTGTTGGTGGTCTTGTACTCTTAGAATCCAGGTTGAATAAACACTTGCTCTTTTCAGTCAGTAGTAAGTATTAGGAGGGGAGGGGGAAGGTTCTAAACCAGTGAAAGGAAGGGGGCAGCGATGCTTCCCTAGTTTAAGGGAAAGGGACATTTCAATCTCACTCTGGCAGTGTAAACAAGGTCTGTTCTATTTATTTATTATTATGAATTTATCTCTTTGTTATTATCTACCTCTGTCTGTTTTCAACACTTTCCTTCTCAATTTGGCTGGAATATTTTCCATTTTATTTATTTATGTATTTTGAAAATGGCATTTAATTTTAACAACTTTAGAAATAGTTCTCGCTCCCTCCCTATCTTTCTTTCTCCTTCTCTCTGTCTCTTTACCAAACTCCCTCCCACCCTCTTTTTCTCTTCCGTCCAAGTTGCTAGGAAAATTCTTCTCTCCTCCTCCCCCCTTCTTTCTCCTCTTTTCTCTTTTACACCTCTTTCCACACATCAACTTTCTTGGACTCAAAACTCGTTTAAAGTTAGGAGAAACTCCCCCTTTCTCTCTCTCTCTCCCTCTCCCTACCTTTCTCTCTCTCTCCCCCTACCTCTCTCTCTCTCTCTCTCTCAGGCGCGTTTTTTCTTCTCTATCCATTTTCTAATTTGTTATGACACAATTTTCTCTCTACTTTTTTTTTCCAACTTTGAACTTTTTAATTGAAAAAAAAGTATGATGTTCAGAACAGGGGAAAAAATACTGGTTGAAATTTTTGAGGGGACAAAACTATTCTGAAATATCCAAGAAGAAGGAAGGAAAGAAGAAGAAGAAGAAGAAAAAGGAGAAGAAGAAAGGAATGAAGAAAAAGAAGAGGAAGGAGAAAAAGAACCAACAAGAGATTTATATCAGTGAGAAATAGGGAAAATATTGGGAAAATGAAAAGCAAAGGAAAATAAATTTCAATAGACCTTATAATAATTAAACAAAAAATACCTAAGAGTGACGAAAATTATAATTACGAAGGAAAAAAATTCAACAAAAAATTGAAGCGAAATAATTCTGTGAAAATTTCTAGATGAAGAATTGAAGAATGAAATTTGCGGTAAAAGAAGAAAAGATGAGAGAGAGAGAGAGAGAAGAAGAAGAAGAAGAAGAAGAAGAAGAAGAAGTAGTATTAAATTTTAATGAAAATATGTTGATGAAGATGGAAGCCATTTTTTAAAGAGGAGAAAGAAAGAGACTAGAGGAAGAAACAAAAAGAAAGGACGAACAGGGAGGGAGGGGGACAGAAAGAGAGAAGGAGAGAGAGCCGTCATAATATAAAAATTCAAATCATTTTGAGGATTTCGGGACAAAGTAAAGCAAGAAATTAGGAATTTATAACGGAGAAAAAAAATATAGAAATACACAATTACAACAATTTTTTATTAGAAAAAGAATGAGTGAAACAGTGAAGATAAGATAAAGAGAGAGAGAGAGAGAGAGAGAGAGAGAGAGAGAGAGAGAGAGAGAGAGAGAGAGAGAGAGAG
>NW_007377478.1:250404-291478 GCF_000475195.1 Diaphorina citri | reverse complement strand
AGAGAGAGAGAGAGAGAGAGAGAGAGAGAGAGAGAGAGAGAGAGAAGAGAGAGAGAGAGAGAGAGAGAGAGAGAGAAGGAAGGGAGGGAGAGAAAGAGGAGAGGGAGAGCCTCCTTAATGCCTGTAAAAAAAGACCATCTTGAAATTAGATTTTTTTTTTTAAATAATTAAAAAAGGGTAATAGTAAAGTAATGAAAATTCTGATATAGGATTTAAACATAATGATTATAAAATTGATTGGAAAAATGTCATGAACACAAGTCTAATTATTTTCACCAGCGAAAATGGGATCATAAAATAATAATAATAATAATAATGGGCCCTGCTTGTTGTTAATCGATGCTGTTGGCAGGAGGTGAACCCGGGACCTTCCGCGTGGCAAACGCGTATTGGGCATTTTTGTAGAAAAAATGCAATGAACGTAGGAACACTAACGAGTAGGATTTTGCTGTCGCGATAATGGTGGGACTCGAACCCGGGACCTGCTGAGTGGCAAGCAACGGCATACTGATTCAATTGTGCCTTCAAAAGTTCAAAGTTTCTGCTACTAAAAAAGACAAATTCAGATTACCGACTTTTAGTAAGAGGTCTCAATAACAACATGATTGATGATTTATGAAGACAGATTGGCTTTTAATTTATTTTTCATCTTATTACATGCTCATTTTCTCATGTTTAAGGTCGCTTTTCCTTCAGAGTAACCAAGGTGGAACATGTCTAACCGAGTTTTCCGGGACGGTCTCGGATCGTTCTCGGGGAAAGCTCGGTCAGGTTTGTTTCCCATCGGTAAACTAAACAAATCACAGGCGGACCTGACCAGGTGTAACTGTCAGGTCTACCTGATAGTGAGTGACAGGTCTAATATCGCCCACACATATTCCGACGGTCTGACAGACCAACCGTGGGTGGACTGCATAAGTAGGAATTCCTAGAAGCAGTAGAGAAGCGTAATACTCTGGGGGACTTAATATTTCTAAAGTTGAACAGACTGGACTTAATTCAAAAGTCGACCAAGTTTATAGAAACGTCATTCCAGGAGCCTCCGTTGTTCTCAAATTGTTCTGAACGTTTTTGTTCAAGTCGACTTTAAACGTCAGAACTTGTTTAAGTCATACTTAGGGGTAAGTCCTGCTCAAGTTCAAGAAACATACATGCAAAGGGTAACTGCGAGGAAAAGTTGTTTTGGGAACCAAAACTTTCTTCACCTCTTCACACTCAGGTAAATAAATTTCACAAGAAGTTATTTTTGGTCAGATCTGCGAGGGGTCCTGTCAATTTCATGTCAAGTTTTCAGATGGAGTTCTATAAGATTCTATGGAATTTCGGGACTCCAAATTTTCGGATGGCATTTTGTGAGATTTCATGGAATTTCAAACTCCGAATTTTTGTGAGATTTTCGTGAAATTTTAAGTTTGAGTACAAGTTTTGATGTTTTGTAATGAAACTGTCTGAGATCCCTTGCTATTTGAATGCCAAGTTTTGAGGAATTCTGTGAGATGCCTTGGATATCTTGGAATGTCTAATTCCAACATTTGAGACGAAATCCCAATCTAGGAAATGCCCAAGTCCGTCTAGTACCTCACATTGGGTGACTGGAACGGTACCTGTCTCCGAATAGCCGGATTTGGCGACCTGAAGCCATTGCCCGCTCCGCCCTGCGGCTTCCTCCTTTTTCCTTCCGGTCCTTTTACTTCTTTGACTTCCTCCCCTTTTCCTCATCCTTTCTTCTCCCTTCTTTCAGACCTATTTCTACGTCTTCTTCTCTTTCATCTCCCTTTCTACCTACATGGTTGTTCTTCCTTTCGGACCCTTTCTTATTATTTTCCTCCTTCTTTCCAATTTCCTTGACTTTGTTTTTTTTTTTTCGCTTCTTTATCTTCTGTAGGCAATTTAATTTAAATGAGAGTGCACGACACGATTATTTGCAGAACGACAAGTGGGGCCTTAATTTCGTCAGAATTTCGTTTTTGGGGAATGGTGCCCCGTTCGGGGACCGACGCAATTTTTCCGACGTAGGTAACTTGGCAAAGATGTTTGTGAAAATGTGTACGTATAGAACGCAAAAACCTGATTATTATTATTATTTTTATTTATTTATTTATTTATTTATTATTATTTTTTTTGCGGTTTTTTGCCTCCAAAATGTTTCTTAGATGCCATAGAAAGCTTCCCAGTCAAACCTATTAAAAGAAGAGGAAGAAAAAGAAGAAGGAGGAGGAGAAGAAGAAGAAGAGGAAAAAGATAGAAAGAAGAAGGTGGAAGTGGAAGGTTATTATTATCTCTATTATTATTTTTATATCTATAACATTTAAACATTAACGAACATTATTTTCTCCTCACACATTTTCCCACGTCTGTGCTTCTTGGAAAATATACTCCATATTACTCCATGAAATAATTCTAAGATAAACAGAAAGGTAATAGAATCCATATCATGATAGAATTATTTCTATTCCATTCTAGGTATTCAGAGATAAATAAGTAATAGAATTCATATAAGAGTATCATAATAGAATTATTTCTATTCTATTCAGAGATAAATAAAGGAGTAACAGAATTCATAAGAGATACTCTTAATAGAATTCGTATCGCATATCATACGAGGGTTTCAACAAAGGAAGCTCGCGTAGTATAGGTTTCTCATTGCCATTATCATAATCTAGCAACTTGATGGCAACTTAAAAGTTGCAGCAACTTTAGAAAGATATAGGTGTACTGGAATTCAAATAAGAGTATCATAATAGAATTATTTCTATTCTAGTCAGAGATAAATAAAGGAGTAACAGAATTCATAAGAGATATTCTTAATAGAATTCGTATCGCATATCATACGAGGGTTTCAACAAAGGAAGCTCGCGTAATATACATAGGTTTCTCATTGCCATTATCATAATCTAGCAACTTGATGGCAACTTAAAAGTTGCAGCAACTTTAGAAAGATATAGGTGTACTGGATGGATCCTTTTTCTTCCGTCTCCTTTTCTCTCTTCGTTTTTCCCTTTGCTCTGCTCCTTCCTCTTTTTTTCCGACATTTTATTATTCCTTGTGTTCTTATTTTTCTTCTTCATCTTTTGTTTTTCCTGTTCTTTTTCTATTTTTCTTTCAGCCTCTAAACTAAATTCACTTAGGTATTATGATGTCCTCGTCTATTTCTCCGCGCTACCACCCTGTATGTACTTAGGTTTTAAAAGAAAATAATAATTCTGTTAAAGAATAGAAAACTACGAGGAAACTAGATACTGAAGTACCTACATTCCTACATACTGTGTGTCCCAAAAGCTCCAAGATTTTTCAAAATTCCAAATGTGTTATTGTCTATTTCTATGCATGTTAAAATAGACTGAATCTCTTTCGAGTCTCTAGGCTTCTTAAGAATAGGAAGAGGGCAATGACCAACCATTTCTGACATTCAGGTTCGACTCCCAGAAAAGGCATTTTCAAACAAAGTTACAAAGATCGGGCAAGACTTTTGATACATTCTGTATACAGGGAAAAAGTTTCTTTCCTGATACATACTGTACACCATTTCTTATCAGATAACAGTTGAGAAACGGTTTTAAAAGAAAATAATAATTCTGTTAAAGAATAGAAAACTACGAGGAAACTAGATACTGAAGCATCTACATTCCTACATACTGTGTGTCCCAAAAGTTCCAAGATTTTTCAAAATTCCAAATGCGTTATTTTCTATTTCTATGCATGTTAAAATAGGCTGAATCTCTTTCGAGTCTCTAGGCTTCTCAAGAATAGGAAGAGGGCAATGACCAACCATTTCTGAGATTCAGGTTCGACTCCCAGAAAAGGCTTTTCCAAACAAAGTTACAAAGATCGGGGAAGACTTTTGATACATTCTGTATACAGGGAAAAAGTTTCTTTCCTGATACATACTGTACACCATTTCTTATCAGATAACAGTTGAGAAAAGAGGAGGAAGTGTTTTATTAAACAAGTTTTCTAAAAACATCTCCCTCCCTCCCTCTCTCTCTCTCCCTCTCTCTCTCTCTCTCTCTCTCTCTCTCTCTCTCTCTCTCATTCTTCTCCCTCCCTCTCAACCTAACCTAACACCTAATTAATATTTTTATTGATCTAACTGCTAACACAGCCCTATTCCTTTGTTTTCAGGTAAGCCTCTGGTCTATTGAAAGAGAAATTAACATGTATTATCTACCTACCCAACAGTAAGTACCCACAGTCATTAACCTAACATTTGAATCGTTCCCAAGAAGAACGGCCTATGTGAAAATTTTCGATTTTTTTTTCTTTTTTAATCGGGACCTATAAAATCTCCTTGTTTCAATGCACTAATCGGTTTTGGGGTGAGAAAATCGGAAGTCGTTTTTTTTCGACAAACTTCGTGAAGATTCAAGTAAAATTTCAGAAGAATAACGGCCTATGTGTAAAGATTATGCCTCAGGACAGGGTGTCCCCTTTTCCCTCTCTCTCAACCTAACCTAACACCTAATTAATATATTTATTGATCTAACTGCTAACACAGCCCTTTTCTTTTGTTTTCAGGTAAGCCTCTGGTCTATTGTAAGAGAAATTAACATATATTATCTACCTACCCAACAGTAAGTACCTACAGTCATTAACCTAACTTTTATAAAAAAAAAAAAAAAAAAAAACACATAGGCCGTTCTTCTTGGGAACGATTCATTTATTAAAAAAAAAAAAAAAATAAAAAAAAAAATCGTAAAAATTCTCGCTCTCAAGTCAGACTGATGAAACAAATTCCGACCAATCAAATGTTTGATACTCAAATGCAGCTTAAGAGCCAGTATTTTATTTATAAATACGACCGATCGCCTCAAGCGGCCCTATTCACTTACCCCAAAGGCCGCCTAGGGGCCGATCCGCATCCGGTAACATTCTCCACACCATCACACGCGCTAATAAACTCATTGAAAGCCTCCCCTCCGCCGCACATCTGCAAACGGGGCCGCCCCTTGATACATTGGAAGTACTTGAATACGGCCGATGGCCTCAAACGGTCCTATTCACTTACCCCAAAGGTCGCCCGGGGGCCGATCCGCATCCGGTAACATTCTCCACACCATCACACGCGCTAATAAACTCATTGAACGCCTCCCCTCCGCCGCACATCTGCAGACGGGGCCGCCCCTTGATGCATTGGAAGTACTTGGAACAGTCGCTAGGATGCTTGTAGAACCGCACGGCGTCCAAGTCGTATGCAGGGTTGCCAGAGACCGGACACGTGAAGCCGAGGAAACCTGTGAGAAATGGCAACAGGGCATGGTTAAAGTTTCGTCATTTATGTGCAGAAGTTGTTATTGTTTACTTCAATGGGTTTCGTGCGCAGGGTTGCCAGTTGGACAGGTACTGAAAACTGAAACCATTGGAAATCTAAGATGACGCCTTCTCCTCCTCCTCCTCCTCCTCCTTCTTCTTCTTCTTCTTCTTCTTCTTCTCCTTCTCCTTCTCCCTCTCCCTCTTCTTCCTCTTCTTTGTCGTCTTCTCCTCCTCTTTCTTCTTGTTCTTTTTATTTAGAAAATTTTGATAGAACAAAGAAACAGACAAACTAAGTGCAATTCAGCCCGCGGGGGATTCTGCTGTTTTTTTTTTTTTTTTTTCAAATTGCAACCGAATAAAAAAAAAAGAAAGACAAAAAAAAAAAATTTTTTTTTTTTTTTCAAATTGCAACCGAATAAAAGAAAAAGTAAGACGAAATAAAGAAAGAAGGAAGGAGGAGGAGGAGGAGGAGGAGGAGAAGAAGAAGATGAATAAGACGAAAAAATGAGAAGAATAGCATGAGATTGAGGACAAAAGAACGAAGACAAAAAGTAGAAGAGGAGAAAATCAAGGTAATATTATGAATGAGGAGGAAGGAGAAGAAGAAGAAGAAATAGAAAAAGAAGAAGAGGAGTTATTAGTAGGAGAGACAGAAAAGTAGGAAGAGGACGAAGAACGAGAAGGGAGAGAAGGAGGAGGAGAAGACATAGTGGAGAAGGAGGGGAGGAACATGGGTGAGAAGGGGAGTGGAAAAAACCCTACACGAGGATGTATAAAACATGGAGAAAATTGCAATAAAAAATTCTGCACACTCCAGAATAAAAAATATCTGCTTTTCGCCATGTCTGGCTCTCTCTCTTTCTCTTACTCATTCCGTCCCTCGTCCTATCCTTTTTTCTATCTCCCTCTATTTTCCTCTCTCTCCCTCTCACTGCATTTCTCTCCCTCTTTCTTTCCTTACATGTTCCCTACTTGTTTATCTTTACCCTCGCTCTCTTTCTTTCTCTCTCTCCCTCTCTCCCTCCCTTCCTCCATCTCGCACTATCCTATTTTGTTCTCTTTCAGTTGTTGCCACCTTTCTCTCTCCCTCTCCCTCTTCTTAATAGTGGAGAAGGAGGGGAGGAATATGGGTTAGAAGGGGAGTGGAAAAAACCCTACACGAGGATGTATAAAACATGGAGAAAATTGCAATAAAAAATTCTGCACACTCCAGAATAAAAAATATCTGCTTTTCGCCATGTCTGGCTCTCTCTCTTTCTCTTACTCATTCCGTCCCTCGTCCTATCCTTTTTTCTATCTCCCTCTATGTTCCTCTCTCTCCCTCTTTTTTTCCTTACATGTTCCCCACTTGTTTGTCTTTATCCTCGCTCTCTTTCTTTCTCTCTCTCCCTCCCTTCCTCCATCTCGCACTATCCTATTTTGTTCTCTTTCAGTTGTTGCCACCTTTCTCTCTCCCTCTCCCTCTTCTTTCTCCCATCCATCTCTCTAACTATATCCTATTTCGCACTCTTTCAGTTGTCCACACCCTTCTACTCTCTCTCTTTTTCTATCCCCCCCCTCTCCTCCCCGCTATTCGTTGGCTTCTTTCCATTTTCTGTCTCCCTCCTGTATCGTCGTCTCTTATCTTGAATGCAAAACCCTTTAGCTCTCCCACACACACACACACTTGGGAAAAAAAACTCCATCAGCAGAAATAGAAAAAAAAGTGAGTGAGAGAGAGAAAAAAAGAAAGAAAAAAAAGACGGACGTATAAGAAGAAAAAAGTAGACGAAGAAGACGTAGAAAAAGAAGAAGAGCACAGAGGAGAGAAAGAAGATTAAAAACAAGAAAAAAGTGAAGGAAGGAAGAAAAACAAGAGGACGACAGAGAAGAAAAAGACGTAAAAAAAAGAACAAGTAGGGTAGGAAGGGGTAAGAAAACCCGCCCGTCCGTGTCCTAGTTGGCCCCGCATCACTACCAGAGAATTGAACTGTCATTAAAATTCATGACATCCAATACGAGTAACCCTCTGACCTTCTTTTCCCCCACCCTGCCCTAAAGCTCGTGACAGATACGGAACACTTACGACTTATTTCCAGAAAGGAGAAAATGAAGGAGGGGAAATGACGGAGGAGAAGAAGAAGAAGGGAGAGAAAAAAGGAGGAGAAATTGAGAAGAGGGGGGGATGGAGAAGAGGAGAGGGAAAAAGGAGGGATTGGAGGGGAAAAAAGGGAAGTATGGAGAAAGGGTTATCAAGAGAGGGAAATCTTTTTAACACTCTGGTCCCAGAATTCAGAGCCGGTGCGACCTATGCTTCAGCTGTGATTGATTCCGAGCTCTCCTACTTACCAGGTGAGCGCTTCGACCACCACGCCGACCACGCCTAAACTACGTTTTCTAAATACCATTTTTTCCCACCATATTTTCATCAGTAAAGAATTCTTTTTAAAAAAACTTACATAACAGATTTTCTTCCGTAAACAATTTATTGAACCGTTTCTCTCCTGGGCCCTCTTACCCCATTCTACCCTACTGCACTGATCCTTGGGATAAAGAAATAAAACCGAGAAAATCTTATTACTAACACTTGCCAGAGAAAGAAAGAGAGCAGAAGGGGGAGAGAGAGAAAGAGAGAGAGAGAGAGAGAGACTTTTGGTTTTTCTTTGGCTACACATACATATTTTAAATTATTTATGGGATTGTGCTACGAAACTGCACCTCCTACTTACCAGGTGAGCGCTTCGACCACCACGCCGACCACGCCTAAACTACGTTTTCTAAATACCATTTTTCCCACCATATTTTCATCAGTAAAAATTTCTTTTTAAAAACTTACATAACATTTTCATCCGTAAACAATTTATTGAACCATTTCTCTCCTAGGCCCTCTGTCCCCATTCTACCCTACTGCACTGATCCTTGGGATAAAGAAATAAAACCGAGAAAATCTTATTACTAACACTTGCCAGAGAGAGAGAAAGAGAGCAGAAGGGGGAGAGAGAAAGAGAGAGAGAGAGAGAGAGAGAGAGAGACTTTTGGTTTTTCTTTGGCTACACATACATATTTTAAATTATTTATGGGATTGTGCTACGAAACTGCATGTCTGATTCTCTCTCTCTCTCTCTCTCTCTCTCTCTCTCTTCTATCGCCTCCCCTCTCGTTTTATCTCTTCTCAATTACGTGGTCTGTTTCTTGCCTTAATTTTTCACCTTTCTCTCTCTCTCTCTCTTCTCTCCTTTCTTTCTCTCTCTCTCTTTTCTATCGCCTCCCCTCTCGTTTTATCTCTTCTCAATTACGTGGTCTGTTTCTTGCCTTAATTTTTCACCTTTCTCTCTCTCTCTCTCTTTTTCTTTATCATTTTCTTCCACATTTTGTCTTTCTAACGTTTCTCTCCATCTTTCTCTTTCTCTCTCCCTCCCTCCCTTCCTCTCTCTATCTCTCTCCCTCCCTCCCTACAGCCCTGATTTAATCTTCCTCCTATTTCTCATCTCCCTCCTCCTTCTCCTCCTCCTCCTTCTCCTCCTCCTCCTTCTCCTTCTCCTCCTTCTCCTCCTCCTCCTTCTCCTCCTCCAAAAAAATAATGAAATAAAACAAAAACGATCCGATAAAGTTGAAATGAGAAGAAAGAAAAAAAAGTCCTTAAAATTCTCCTTTTCTCCCTCCCTCCCCACTTGTACCTACTTCCCATGTCCACCCCTCCCGCCCCCCTGCGTTACAGGTACATACTTTCTATCTCTCCAAAAATAAAATATAGTTGTAATGATAGTAAGGATAATAATGATAATAAGTAATAATCTTAATTTAATATGATATTAATAGTAATAATTGATAATAATATTAGTTAAATAATAGAATATAATAATAATATAATTATAATAGATACTATAATATACGAAAATAATGATCTACTAATTATAATGATCACACCTATGATAATAATATAATAATCATAACTGATATAATATATCATATTAATAATAATCAATCTCATCAAATAATAATAATAATTCTAATACTATATAATAATAATAATATTACAATATATCATAATAATAATACTCAATAATATAATGAATCATAATATACTGATAATCATAATAATAATAATAATAATAATAAGGTATATAAATAATAAATATATAATAATAATCATTCACTCATTCTACTACTACTCGTCTCAATATCATTTCAATATCACATAATAATACATTAATCATAATAATAATAATAATAAATAATAATAATAATATATATTAATGACGCATTAATAATAAATAATAATATAATATATCTCATAAATAATAATAATCATAATATATATTAATAATAATAATAAATAATAATAATAATAATAATATAATACAATAATAATAATAAATAATAATAATATAAAACTAATAATAATAATATATATATAATAATAATAATAATAATATAATACCATTAATTAATCTAATAATAATAATAATACATATAATATAATAATAATAATAATAAATATAATAGCTAAGAATACATAATAATGATAATACATAATAATATAATAATAATAATAATAATAATAATTAGAATAATAAATAATAATAAGAATAGATAATAATAATAACTAATAATAATACTAATAATAATAATAATAATAATATTGAATAAAATAATAATAATCATATATAATAATATAATAATAATAAAATAGATATATATAATAATAAATAATAATAATATAATAATTCCCTCATAAGTTTATATGGACAATACGCCTCGTTAGTTTTCATATTTATCGCTGACTATTAATTTAAAAAGATAGATATATCTTTGTGATCAGACCGAGTTATAATCCCGTAATGATCCTTTCCCTTTATCCCTCACTATCCGACCATCTTGGTATAAGCTCTCGGTGACATTGTTGAGTCCTTTTACGAAACTTTAATTTTAGAAAAAAAAAAATCCCAAGTTTTTTTATTCTCAACTATATATTCACTTGACCATCAAAGAAGGAGAAAGAGGAGAGAGATGAGTAGTAGATAGAGAATGAGAAGAGAGAGAGAGAGAGAGAGAGAGAGAGAGAGAGAGAGAGAGAGAAAAGAATTACTTATACCTGGAAGTTTTTTCGAGGATTTTGAGAAAAAGAGATAGGTAACGCAATAAGAAGAAGAAGGAGGAGAAGGAAAAAGAAAATAACGAAGAGAAATACGAGTACGAAATACGGAAGGTAAAAAGAAATAAGAGAAACACTCGTAATAAGTTCATACCTACATACCCACACAAAATCAGTCCCTCTTTTACCATTCTTAGATCCCTCAAATTTCCCACCCCACTTTCTTCTTCTGCCTTGGTGAAAAGAAAATTATGCACTCCGACGAATGAGAACAATATGGGGAAGGAGAGAGAGAGAGAAAGAAAGAGAGAGGAGAGAGAAAGAAACGAAGGAGAGGGAGAGCGAGAGATAATAGAGAGAAAGGTTTGAGAGAGAGAGAGAGAGAGAGAGAGAGAAAAAGAAAGGAGAGATGAATTTTCACAAATGGAGTGAATCGCGGAAGAGAAGCGAGCGCTAGACATTAGAAAGCCGTTCCCAAATATAGTCGCTTCAGCTGTCAACAAATTTCTCTCTATCGATCAGCTCAAAAAGGCAACGTAAAAGCTAGTTGCTAGTTCCATACACAAAAAGCCTACTCCGAGACTTGGGTGTAGAGCAAATACATAGCTCTAAAGGAGGGGTAATCTTCTACGAATCTAGCCCTGGCCCTGGCTGGATTATGGATAGATCTAATAAAAGAAGAAGTGTGCAGGAGAAGAAGAAAATGAATAAAAGAAGAAGAGGGAAAATAAGGAAAAGAAGTACAATTAAGAAGATGAAATAGAAGAAGTCGAGAAAGCAGAAAAAGTAGGCACTGAAATCATATGATTCAAAACATCTTGTTGCGACCCAACCTTTAACTATGAAAAGCAAGTTCCCAATCAACCACAGCTTGACTAAAATAACGGGCTTGAAAATTAGACCCAGCATTAATGCATTATACGACCCGAACAGAAAATTTGTCATGCGATCCAAACAAATAACAAATGCAGAGAAACCACAAAAGAACAGCACTATGCACAAACCACAGAAGATAAGATACTAAGCCAATTTCGAAGAAGAAGGCACAGCTGAGAACAACTGTGGCTGGAAATTTATCTAATGAAAATGTTGGATAACATGATAACAATTATAAATATAGCTCTAATAATAACAATAGTGATAATGTTGATGAAAGTAATAAATACATATAGAAATAATAAAACTAATAATAATGGTGATGATGTTGATGACAAAGTAAATATAGCAATAACGACAATAGTAATGCTATTGATAGTGTAGTAAATATAGAAATAATAAATCTAGAAACAATAGTAATGATGATTGTAATAATAATAAAGACGAGTCTAATAATGATGATAATAGTAAGGATAGTAATGCTAACAACAATAGTATCAAATTTAATGAGCTTCAAGAAGGCGGAAAAGTTTAATAAAGTTCCCGGTAGCGCTGAGAGGCAACCCTCCCATCAGAAACAGGAGGAAATAAAGTTTTTCGTAGACAGAAGGAGTGTATTATTCCTTAGACTTATAGCGATGTTTATACGGAAACTATACACAACATATCATAGACGTATACGTATGTCTATCTCTGTACAAAGACTCTGCTCAACTTAGTTCGTATACAATATACATACATAAATGAAACACAAGTTACATTTATGTGAAATGGGGGAATTTGACTAGATTCGTAGGACCCAGGGTTGTTTGCCCCTACATCTAAGCCTCGGAGTGGGCGGGATTGGACCAAGTTTAATACCTTGTGGGGCACACATTAGTGGTTCAATGAACTGTAGAGCTCACGCAGAAAAAAGACCCGTGTGGAGTCCCCCATGGTCGGAACGGGTTCAAAATCCAACGAGTGAAAGTCCTTTATGGGCCAAACATGTGTACCGAATTTCATCAAAAAGGGACAAACCGTTCATGTGTTATGGCGACACAAATAATATTGAAAAGGGTTCTCTTCAGAGACCCCTAACGACCCTTTTCTTAGCCCAGCCACTCACTATCAGGTAGACCTGACAGGTACGCCTGATCAGGTCTTCCCGATAGTGTGTGTGCTCATCAGGTATCAGGTAGACCTGATAGGCGGACCTGATCAGGTGTACCTGTCAGGTCTACCTGATAGTGAGTAGCTGGCCTTACCTTCAGCGTTACAATTGACGACCTGACACAAATATTTGGAAAAAGCTCCTCTTCGGAGACCTCTAACAGCCCTCTTCTTACGAAATGGAAAGTCAAAAAGTCTTACCTTCGGCATTACAATTGGCGACCTGATCGGGCCAATCACACTGCACGGATTGTTCGTTGAACGCCAAACCCTCCGGACAGTCCGATATAAATCCGGCCCCGTTGGCGCAGTTCAAATATTGGCCGCACTGGTTTTCGTCACCTAGCTTGTACATGCCGAACTGATGAGGGCACTGGTCCGTGGGGTTGGGGGGCTCTGAAAATGAATAGAATCGCCTGTTAAGGGCCTTTCCCACTTGCCGTTCGGAAAAAAATCGTGTCGTGCGTAAGTGACCAAGTGGGAAGTGGGAACACTCTCATTTAAATGACATTGCCTATGCGTAGAAGCTAGTTTTCGTCAAATAACGTTAAAAAGACGCTAACTTTGGTTAGAAAAACTAGCTAATAAATGGGGACTTTTCAAAAGAAATTCCTGTGTGCAATGTACAGTGTACAGGACTACAGCACCCTTCAGTAGTACTCACGTAGCCCAGTGCGTCCTTCGCAGTCCACCTCCGCAGGGTACTGGCAGGGAAAATATTACGAGATACAAATTCATATGCGAAGTTTGATGAGCAGAAATATAATGCATCATTCATAATTACAAGTCATACTGGGTGTCTTATGGAAAGAAGAAGATGATAAGGTGTATCTGCGGAAGCTTGCGGGTATCCCGCTAGTAATATAAATAGAAAGTAACTGTTTCATTACAAAATTTCACTAGTAAATGGTATCTTCAAATTAAATTCCAAGGGCAAGGAACACCTAGACCCTTGACAAATGGAGTGTGCCTGAAGGCATGTAAATAAAATACTCTGAGTCATCCTGTAAGTTTACCTGCTCAGGAATATGTTAAAGATGTTTACAGGAGATTATTTTTCTCAGACTCCGAAACATTCCTAATGAGGAAGTTGGGACATGCGCAGTATGCCAATTATGAACAGGAGGGGTGCTTTTCGTTAAAGTATCTAACATTCTAACATAACGACTTTTGTTAAAGTATGTATGTATCAGAAGGACATTTGTTAAAGTATCTAACCGAGCGAAAGCTTGTTACACCCGGACGATTTTTCGGTTGAAAAGAACAACGAAAAAAAAAACGACCAAGCTTCTAACCATTTTTCCGCTGCTGCTGCTGCTGCTGCTTCTTCTTCGTCGTCGGCTTCTTCTCCTTTTTCTTTTTCTTCTTCTTCGTCGTCGGCTTCTTCTTTTCCTGCGTCTTCTTTCTACTTCTTCCTCCCCCTCTCCCTCCTCTTCTTCTTCTACCTTCTTTCTCCTCCTCTTCTTCGTCGCGTGGGCTTCTTCTTCTCCTCCTCTTCCCCTTTCTCCTTCCTTCCTTTCCTCCCTTTTCGTCAAAGAATTCAACCTTTTCAAAACCCATACACCTCCACACTTTGAACTCTTTTCATTCGAAGGGTTAGTGACTTGGTCTATTGTCTCTCACGACTTTTTACAATCCATATTATGTGGTCTGTAAGTACATTTTAATTTAAAATCAGTCGAACAAACTAAAACACCTCTCCTCTTATATGATCAAACGGGAACCGCTCTTATGACCCGTCTCTTAATCCCCACCAGGACACTCCATCTTCGTATCCGAGGAAACTCTCTCCCGAAATAAAACTTGAGCGAGCCCCCCAGATACACATACTAGCTGCTCTCATAATTGCTACAGTTACTCTGGCTCTGATCCAGCCCAAGGTCGCCCCCATCGTTTTCTTTAACGAGAGTTTGATAGCTCCAAAAATTCTAATTCTTAGAACACGACAACCTTGGGGTTTGAAGAAATGGCTTTTGATGACTGCCAGAAAATATGCAAATGTTTTTCTGAGTGAAAAAAACCCCTTCCGCTCGTAATAAAACAATAACGGAGGCATGTTTTAATGACGTTTTTAGTCTCGAATGGTATAAAACTTGGCGGTTTAGAAGGCATTCGGTGAGGTAGAAGAGGCGAGGTAGACGGTTAGCTACTTATTTTATAAGACAATAAAGTTCTGCCTTGGGAAAAGATAAAACAAAATAGTATTAATGGTAATAATAATGGTTGGAAAATTATTATCAGGAAGGAAAAAAAAAAAAATAAAAAAAAAAAACTTATAAATCAAAAGCTCATAATGAAAGATATGAACGGAATGCCCCGATTTGTGCACTAAATAGTTATTAGTTATTAATATATATATATAAAAAGGATCTATATGTATTAGTATTAAGCATTTTTCCCTGTTATGCCTTTCAAGAGCTGAATGAGGATACAATTTCTAAACGACAAACAAATTTATTGATCAGCACTTATATAATTTAAATTTCTTTAATAAGTAAAAGTAAACATTTGTTTGGCTCTTGAAAGAGGCCCTTGCCTGTATAGGTGTCGGTGGGGCTAACCTTACCTTACGTACCACACGGTCTCATTATAGCTGTGGAAATTGGATTGGAGGCTGGAGGATGTAGGCGAAAGCCCAGCAGGTATCCCCTTTCAATCAACCACCATTGTCATCAAGGATGCAAAGTTGTAGCAAACTGTAAAATTTACATTAAGTACAATGAGCCTCTCCCACAGAAGTCCCACAAAGGCCTCAAAATAACACCGAATTTCTCAGAATTAACCCATTTCCAACTCCAACCACTGGTGACTGGGATGCTTTGTTCGTACATTTGCTAAGGCAAAAAGTGTGACATTACTTCAGGGCTTATAAACCATGGGCTCATAATAGCCCATTTGTTATACAGTTCCACCACCTTCCATACACGAGGAAGGCAGGGACCCTTTTGTCTCCCGTAGATTCTCAGACGCTTTCCGATGGTCTTTCATGAAAGCCTTCGGATCGTCATACCAAAGTCCAAGCGTTTCCTCACATAAAGTGAGAACTCGGCAGCGGTCATGGGAACCCCACTTGATTCTTCCAACTTAGAAGAACTTTTTGTGTAATCTCGTTTCATAAAATAAATATACATACTTTCGAGATTTAATATCACAGCAAGGATATCCATACGCGAGTCAAGTCCCGTACACCACACACCAGCTAAGTCCCATAGACCAGACCTTGTTCTCGTTATAGTTTCACAAACTCCTTTACACCGGGCCCATGTCTGCTGGCATCTTTAAAGCCTCATAAAGCCTTCCTGATAATAATTTTCCAACCATTATTATTACCATTAATACTATTTTGTTTTATCTTTTCCCAAGGCAGAACTTTATTGTCTTATAAAATAAGTAGCTAACCGTCTACCTCGCCTCTTCCACCTCACCGAATGCCTTCTAAACCGCCAAGTTTTATACCATTCGAGACTAAAAACGTCATTAAAACATGCCTCCGTTATTGTTTTATTACGAGCGGAAGGGGTTTTTTTCACTCAGAAAAACATTTGCATATTTTCTGGCAGTCATCAAAAGCCATTTCTTCAAACCCCAAGGTTGTCGTGTTCTAAGAATTAGAATTTTTGGAGCTATCAAACTCTCGTTAAAGAAAACGATGGGGGCGACCTTGGGCTGGATCAGAGCCAGAGTAACTGTAGCAATTATGAGAGCAGCTAGTATGTGTATCTGGGGGGCTCGCTCGAGATTTATTTCGGGAGAGAGTCTCCTCGGATACGAAGATGGAGTGTCCTGGTGGGGATTAAGAGACGGGTCATAAGAGCGGTTCCCGTTTGATCATATAAGAGGAGAGGTGTTTTAGTTTGTTCGACTGATTTTAAATTAAAATGTACTTACAGACCACATAATATGGATTGTAAAAAGTCGTGAGAGACAATAGACCAAGTCACTAACCCTTCGAATGAAAAGAGTTCAAAGTGTGGAGGTGTATGGGTTTTGAAAAGGTTGAATTCTTGGACGAAAAGGGAGGAAAGGAAGGAAGGAGAAAGGGGAAGAGGAGGAGAAGAAGAAGAAGCCGACGCGACGAAGAAGAGGAGGAGAAAGAAGGTAGAAGAAGAAGGAGAGGAGGAGGAAGAAGAAGAGAAAGAAGAAGCAGGAAAAGAAGAAGCCGACGACGAAGAAGAAGCAGCAGCAGCAGCAGCAGCGGAAAAATGGTTAGAAGCTTAGTCGTTTTTTTTTTCGTTGTTCTTTTCAACCGAAAAATCGTCCGGGTGTAACAAGCTTTCGCTCGGTTAGATACTTAAACAAATGTCCTGATACATACATACTTTAACAAAAGTCGTTATGTTAGATACTTTAACGAAAAGCACCCCTCCTGTTCATAATTGGCATACTGCGCATGTCCCAACTTCCTCATTAGGAATGTTTCGGAGTCTGAGAAAAATAATCTCCTGTAAACATCTTTAACATATTCCTGAGCAGGTAAACTTACAGGATGACTCAGAGTATTTTATTTACATGCCTTCAGGCTCACTCCATTTGTCAAGGGTCTAGGTGTTCCTTGCCCTTGGAATTTAATTTGAAGAAACCATTTACTGGTGAAATTTTGTAATGAAACAGTTACTTTCTATTTATATTTTACTAGCGGGATACCCGCAAGCTTCCGCAGATACACCTTATCATCTTCTTAGACACCCAGTATGACTTGTAATTATGAATGATGCATTATATTTCTGCTCATCAAACTTCGCATATGAATTTGTATCTCGTAATATTTTGCTGTGTAGTGTTGAGAAGAGCGCATAACTTACATATTTTATGCTGATGATGTTCATTTTTTCGGGCAAGTTTTAGCAGGAGAGTTTTTTCTCTTGGGGGGGGGGGAAATCCCTCGTTTGTACATTGTATCCAATTTCCCTCCTTTCCATTGGGAGATAATTTCTTCTGAGCTAAAAAGGAAATGGCTATTCAGTCTATCTATTGTACCGTTCGATGTTCTTTGAACGTAATGTGACAGGAGTGTGATCTTTGTTTTAGTGGGAATTCGACTCAAAAAGGATACACTTAATGCAGTCAGCACTCCCTGATGGAAAATCTAAAAATGACTTAAAAGTCAGGACATTTTTAGTTTGCAATAAAGAAGAGAAAAGCAAGTTGGGTCGGACACATCCTAAGAAGAGATTGCATTCAAAGAAAAATCATGGACATAAAATTCGAAGGAAGTAGACCCTTGACAAATGGAGTGTGCCTGAAGGCATGTAAATAAAATACTCTGAGTCATCCTGTAAGTTTACCTGCTCAGGAATATGTTAAAGATGTTTACAGGAGATTATTTTTCTCAGACTCCGAAACATTCCTAATGAGGAAGTTGGGACATGCGCAGTATGCCAATTATGAACAGGAGGGGTGCTTTTCGTTAAAGTATCTAACATAACGACTTTTGTTAAAGTATGTATGTATCAGGACATTTGTTTAAGTATCTAACCGAGCGAAAGCTTGTTACACCCGGACGATTTTTCGGTTGAAAAGAACAACGAAAAAAAACGACCAAGCTTCTAACCATTTTTTCGCTGCTGCTGCTGCTGCTGCTGCTTCTTCTTCGTCGTCGGCTTCTTCTTTTCCTGCTTCTTCTTTCTCTTCTTCTTCCTCCTCCTCTCCTTCTTCTTCTACCTTCTTTCTCCTCCTCTTCTTCGTCGCGTCGGCTTCTTCTTCTTCTCCTCCTCTTCCCCTTTCTCCTTCCTTCCTTTCCTCCCTTTTCGTCCAAGAATTCAACCTTTTCAAAACCCATACACCTCCACACTTTGAACTCTTTTCATTCGAAGGGTTAGTGACTTGGTCTATTGTCTCACGACTTTTTACAATCCATATTATGTGGTCTGTAAGTACATTTTAATTAAAAATCAGTCGAACAAACTAAAACACCTCTTCTCTTATATGATCAAACGGGGACCGCTCTTACATATGACCCGTTTCTTAATCCCCACCAGGACACTCCATCTTCGTATCCGAGGAGACTCTCTCCCGAAATAAATCTCGAGCGAGCCCCCCAGATACACATACTAGCTGCTCTCATAATTGCTACAGTTACTCTGGCTCTGATCCAGCCCAAGGTCGCCCCCATCGTTTTCTTTAACGAGAGTTTGATAGCTCCAAAAATTCTAATTCTTAGAACACGACAACCTTGGGGTTTGAAGAAATGGCTTTTGATGACTGCCAGAAAATATGCAAATGTTTTTCTGAGTGAAAAAACCCCTTCCGCTCGTAATAAAACAATAACGGAGGCATGTTTTAATGACGTTTTTAGTCTCGAATGGTATAAAACTTGGCGGTTTAGAAGGCATTCGGTGAGGTGGAAGAGGCGAGGTAGACGGTTAGCTACTTATTTTATAAGACAATAAAGTTCTGCCTTGGGAAAAGATAAAACAAAATAGTATTAATGGTAATAATAATGGTTGGAAAATTATTATCAGGAAGGCTTTATGAGGCTTTAAAGATGCCAGCAGACATGGGCCCGGTGTAAAGGAGTTTGTGAAACTATAACGAGAACAAGGTCTGATCTATGGGACTTAGCTGGTGTGTGGTGTACGGGACTTGACTCGCGTATGGATATCCTTGCTGTGATATCAAATCTCGAAAGTATGTATATTTATTTTATGAAACGAGATTACACAAAAAGTTCTTCTAAGTTGGAAGAATCAAGTGGGGTTCCCATGTCCGCTGCCGAGTTCTCACTTTGTGTGAGGAAACGCTTGGACTTTGGTATGACGATCCGAAGGCTTTCATGAAAGACCATGGAACTATTGAGTCTCTGATAAACGAACCATAGTAAAATTCGTTTCCGGCGAGGCAGTGTATTACTGGCAATTCAATTCCTACCTGTCTGGCACTTCTGGCAGGAAGGTCTTAAATCAATTCGAGATAAAGAACATAATATGCCTTTCAATTCAATTCAATCCGTATTAGATGGACAACAGATGTCTTTCCACTCAATTCAAGTCGATTCCTATTTCATAAACAGATGCATTCTAAAAATTGGTTTTTCATTTTTAAATAGACGAAATAGTAAAGGCATAAACTGCATAAAGGGTATTGCTGGGCTGCTGGGCAATATTACCTGCCTCGGTGGTGTAGTGGTCAAGGCGCTCGACTGGTAAACAGGAGGGCGTGGGTTCAATCCCAGCCGAGGTATGGAATTTTATCCTCAATATATTTTGAGAATTTGACCACAATAATAGTAGTAGCCTACAGCTAGAGTAAATGGACTTTTCAGTCCTATGCGAGCAGTATAAATAAGCACTATTATTATTATTATTAGTTTTCCATTTTGCTCGTTTACCAGACACCTCTGGACCTTCTGGTATTCTCAAGTTTCAAGATACTTATGTATTTGATTAGAAGATGGAACCTATACTGAAGACTCCGACAGAGAATACAGAGGTCAAATAGCAAAAGTAGTGGTTGCGCAAAGATCAAATCATTTACCCTCGGGTCTGCGATCTCACGTATCACTGTAGTTCAGCAACGTTGAATATGTGATCTAAATTTTTCGAGTGCCTCCCATAGTCAAGAGGAGAGAGAACGTAAAAGTGAAGCCCAAGGGGGAGGGCGGGCCCCTCACCCCCTCCCTAAATACGGCCCTGCTAATGATACCTCTATGACTCACTCCATAGTATATTGATTCTTACCCTAGGGGTAAGTGATGAACATTGATTGCGAATTAAATGGTCAATTATGAAAAGGTCAAATTTGTCGTATTTACTTCAATGAATAGATAGATTGACACATAAATTAGATTCATACATACATATGTACTTAGGAGATAAGCAGATAAATAGATAGATAGGTAGATACGTAAATAATACAGCTATAAATACACACATAGTACTAGTGTACTCGGTTGTTATTGGATATTCTTCCTTAGAATGTTTCTAAAGTTCATCTTGACACCTTGAAATGACTTCTTTATTTGTTCAGAGAATCTAAGGACAACTTTAATTTCGAAGAAGAAATATTAGGAGGAGAATAGAGGAAGAAGAAAAAGAAGAAACAGCTGAAGTCGAAGAAAAAGGAGGAGGAGTAGCAGTAGAAGAAGAAAAAAGAAGAGTACGTGGAGGAGGAGGAGGAGGAGAATCGGGCTTTCCAAATCTGCCCTGGTCCATTATGAATTTATGAAACAGAAGCAAAGAAACTGAGAAGAGGTCAAATAACAACGCACATAATAGAATTAACCAAAACACCACTCATCACTTTACCCAAAATCTCAAACCATCACCAACCTTACTCAAACCACTTCCAAATCCAGCGCCTAGTAGCTTCCAACTCCCTAAAGGTCTAACAGTTTTGCAAATTTCATTGGGCGATCGGTCAGTTTTTACGTAGGCGGTCTGGGAGGGCGAAATATGTAGTGATAGAAGAAGCAGGACGCAAAGGCTTAGGCCAGCCACTCACTATCAGGTACACCTGGTCCGCTTGCCAGATCTTCCTGATACTTGATGAGCACACACACTATGAGATAGATCTGACAAGTACAGCTAAAAAGGTCCGTCTGTCAGGTTTACCTGATGAGCACACACACTATCAGGTAGACCTGACAGGGAGAGCTAAAAAGGTCCGCCTGTCAGGTCTACCTGATACCTGATGAGCAAACACACTCAGGAAGACCTGAACAATTGTACTTGTTTCTAAAGTTCATCTTGACACCTTGAAATGACTTCTTTATTTGTTCAGAGAATCTAAGGACAACTTTAATTTCGAAGAAGAAATAATAGGAGGAGAATAGAGGAAGAAGAAAAAGAAGAGTACGTGGAGGAGGAGAAGGAAGAAGAAGGAGGAGGAGAATCGGGCTTTCCAAATCTGCCATAGTCCATTACAAATTTATGAAACAGAAGCAAAGAAACTGAGAAGAGATCAAATAACAACGCACATAATAGAATTAACCAAAACACCACTCATCACTTTACCCAAACTCTCAAAACATCACCAACCTTACTCAAACCACTTCCAAATCCAGCGCCTAGTAGATCCCAACTCCCTAAAGGTCTAACAGTTTGCAAATTTCATTGGGCGACCGGTCAGTTTTTACGTAGGGGGTCTGGGAGGGCGAAATATCTAGTGATAGAAGAAGCAGGACGCAAAGGCTTAGGCCAGCCACTCACTTTCAGGTACACCTGACAGGTCCGCTTGTCAGATCTACCTAATACTTGATGAGCACACACACTATGAGATAGATCTGACAGGTACAGCTAAAAAGGTCCGTCTGTCAGGTTTACCTGATGAGCACACACACTATCAGGTAGACCTGACAGGGACAACTAAAAAGGTCCGCCTGTCAGGCCTACCTGATACCTGATGAGCGAACACACTCAGGTAGACCTGAACAATTGTACCTGTCAGGTCTACCTGATAGTGAGTGGCTGGCCTTGGCAGTAGAGGGAGTTGGATGCAGCGGTGTGGTGGGAGGTATTCTAATTTATTTTTTGCCTCCCATTTAATATTCAATTCCCAAGGAAGGAAATTTTGAAAACGCTGCTGAAAGCTTGTCTCGTCTCCCTACAAGGTATACAAATTAGCCGTTCAGTAAAACTGTGAGGAATTCATTCAGGGAAAGGGCACCTCAGGGGTCCCCTGAAGCCCATCGATGAATTTCCTTTATGTTTGGAATATTTCTCTCCAACTTCATCAAAGCTCGACCAACTGTTTGATAGTTATAATGGAACAAACAATGAAACAAAGAAACGCAATTTTGACGATATAAAACTTAAACAAACGCAATTTTGACGATATAAAACTTAAACAAACGCAATTTTGACGACATAAAACTTAAACAAACGCAATTTTGACGACATTAAAGTTAAACAAACGCAATTTTGACGATATAAAACTTGAACAAACGCAATTTTGACGATATAAAACTTAATCAAACGCAATTTTGACGACATTAAAGTTAAACAAACGCAATTTTGACGATACAAAACTTGAACAACCCCAATTTTGACGATATAAAACTTGAACAAAACCAATTTTGACGATATAAAACTTGAACAAACCGAATTTTGACGATATAAAACTTGGGCCGGTTGCCACAAAGCGAGGTTCAACTCAGTTTAAGTGTAACTCTCGGATTAAGCAATGTGATTGGTTGATTTAAAAATTTTCAGCCAATCAGATTGCTTAAAGCGAGTTTAAAGCTTAAACATAATTTTTTTTTTTTTTATTTAAACTCACTTTGTGGCCCGGCCTTAACAAACGCAATTTTGACGATATAAAAAAACTTGGAACTCTTTTCTTTTCGTTCACTCCCTAACTTCGTTTTATTATTATTATTTATTTTTTTATTTTAGACGGACCCGTAGTGGCCTGTCCGGAGCGGAACACCCGGTATCCAAATCCAACGCAGTGCGACGCCTACGTCGAATGCAAAGATGGGATCGGCCGGGAAAAGCTGTGTCCAGAAGGTCTCCTGTTCAACTCGAAGGCGCCGCTTGGGACCTACCCCTGCCAGTACCCTGCGGAGGTGGACTGCGAAGGACGCACTGGGCTACGTGAGTACTACTGAAGGGTGTTGTAGTCCTGTACACTCGACATTGCACATAGGAATTTCTTTTGAAAAGTCCCCATTTATTACCTAGTTTTTCCAACCAAAGTTAGCGTCTTTTTAAAGTTATTTGACGAAAACTAGCTTCTACGCATAGGCAATGTCATTTCAATGAGAGTGTTCCCACTTCCCACTTGGTCACTTACGTACGACACGATTTTTTTTTTCCAAACGGTATGTGGGAAAGGCCCTTAACAGGCGATTCTATTCATTTTCAGAGCCCCCCAACCCCACGGACCAGTGCCCTCATCAGTTCGGCATGTACAAGCTAGGTGACGAAAACCAGTGCGGCCAATATTTGAACTGCGCCAACGGGGCCGGATTTATATCGGACTGTCCGGAGGGTTTGGCATTCAACGAACAATCCGTGCAGTGTGATTGGCCCGATCAGGTCGCCAATTGTAATGCCGAAGGTAAGACTTTTTGACTTTCCATTTCGTAAGAAGAGGGCTGTTAGAGGTCTCCGAAGAGGAGCTTTTTCCAAATATTTGTGTCAGGTCGTCAATTGTAACGCTGAAGGTAAGGCCAGCTACTCACTATCAGGTAGACCTGACAGGTACACCTGATCAGGTCCGCCTATCAGGTCTACCTGATACCTGATGAGCACACACACTATCGGGAAGACCTGATCAGGCGTACCTGTCAGGTCTACCTGATAGTGAGTGGCTGGGCTAAGAAAAGGGTCGTTAGGGGTCTCTGAAGAGAACCCTTTTCAATATTATTTGTGTCGCCATAACACATGAACGGTTTGTCCCTTTTTGATGAAATTCGGTACACATGTTTGGCCCATAAAGGACTTTCACTCGTTGGATTTTGAACCCGTTCCGACCATGGGGGACTCCACACGGGTCTTTTTTCTGCGTGAGCTCTACAGTTCATTGAACCACTAATGTGTGCCCCACAAGGTATTAAACTTGGTCCAATCCCGCCCACTCCGAGGCTTAGATGTAGGGGCAAACAACCCTGGGTCCTACGAATCTAGTCAAATTCCCCCATTTCACATAAATGTAACTTGTGTTTCATTTATGTATGTATATTTGTGTGTTTGAACATCTTCAAATTGTTGCTCTCGGAATACTAAAGTTTCTGAATCTCTGAATAATATTATTAATAGTAATAATACTAATAATCATATTTTGTAGGTAATAATAAGCTGAACTATTGAGTCTCTGATAAACGAACCATAGTAAAATTCGTTTCCGGCGAGGCAGTGTATTACTGGCAATTCAATTCCTACCTGTCTAGCACTTCTGGCAGGAAGGTCTTAAATCAATTCGAGATAAAGAACATAATATGCCTTTCAATTCAATTCAATCCGTATTTGATGGATAACAGATGTCTTTCCACTCAATTCAAGTCGATTCCTCTTTGATAAACAGATGCATTCTAAAAGTGTGTTTTTCATTTTTAAATAGACGAAATAGTAAAGGCATAAAGGGTATTGCTGGGCTGCTGGGCACTATTATTAGTTTTCTATTTTGCTCGTTTACCAGACACTTCTGGACCTTCTGGTATTCTCAAGTTTCAAGATACTTATGTATTTGATTAGAAGATGGAACCTATACTGAAGTCTCCGACAGAGAACACAGAGGTCAAATAGCAAGTAGTGGTTGCGCAAGGATCAAATCATTTACCCTCGGGTCTGCGATCTCACGTATCACTGAAGTTCAGCAACGTTGAATATGTGATCTAAATTTTTCGAGTGCCTCCCATAGTAAAGAGGAGAGAGACGGTAAAAATGAATCTCAAGGGGGAGGGCGGGCCCCCTTCCTAAATACGGGCCTGCTAATGATACCTCTATGACTCCATAGTTTATTGATTCTTAACCTAAGGGTAGTGATGAACATCGATTGCAAATTAAATGGTCACTTATGAAAAGGTCAAATTTGTCGTATTTACTTCAATGAATAGATAGATTGACACATAAATTAGATTCATACATACATATGTACTTAGAAGATAAGCAGATAGGTAAATAATGCAGCTACAGGTATATATAGATAAATAATACAGCTATAAATACCCACATAGTACTAGTGTACTCGGTTGTTATTGGATATTCTTCCTTATGTATACGAACTAAGTTGAGCAGAGTCTTTGTACAGAGATAGACATACGTATACGTCTATGATATGTTGTGTATAGTTTCCGTATAAACATCGCTATAAGTCTAAGGAATAATACACTCCTTCTGTCTACGAAAAACTTTATTTCCTCCTGTTTCTGATGGGAGGGTTGCCTCTCAGCGCTACCGGGAACTTTATTAAACTTTTCCGCCTTCTTGAAGCTCATTAAATTTGATATTGTTGTTAGCATTACTATCCTTACTATTATCATCATTATTAGACTCGTCTTTATTATTATTACAATCATCATTACTATTGTTTCTAGATTTATTATTTCTATATTTACTACACTATCAATAGCATTACTATTGTCGTTATTGCTATATTTACTATTGTCATCAACATCATCATCACTATTATTATTAGTTTTATTATTTCTATATGTATTTATTACTTTCATCAACATTATCACTATTGTTATTATTAGAGCTATATTTATAATTGTTATCATGTTATCCAACATTTTCATTAGATAAATTTCCAGCCACAGTTGTTCTCAGCTGTGCCTTCTTCTTCGAAATTGGCTTGGTATCTTATCTTCTGTGGTTTGTGCCTAGTGCTGTTGTTTGGTGGTTTCTCTGCATTTATTTGTTTGGATCGTATGACAAATTTTCTGTTTGGGTTGTATAATGCTGGGTCTAATTTTTAAGCCAAGCCCGTTATTTTAGTCAGGCTGTGGTGGATTGGGAACTTGCTTTTCTCAAAATCCTCGAGAAAACTTCCAGGTATAAGTAATTCGTTTTTTTTTTCCCCCCCTCTTTCTCCTCCTTTTTTTGGGTAAGTAATATAAAGTTGTCATCATTACTATTGTTTCTAGATTTATTATTTCTATATTTACTACACTATCAATAGCATTACTATTGTCGTTATTGCTATATTTACTTTGTCATCAACATCATCACCATTATTATTAGTTTTATTATTTCTATATGTATTTATTATACTTTCATCAACATTATCACTATTGTTATTATTAAAGCTATATTTATTATTGTTACCATGTTATCCAACATTTTTATTAGATAAATTTCCAGCCACAGTTGTTCTCAGCTGTGCCTTCTTCTTCGAAATTGGCTTAGTATCTTATCTTCTGTGGTTTGTGCATAGTGCTGTTCTTTTGTGGTTTCTCTGCATTTGTTATTTGTTTGGATCGCATGACAAATTTTCTGTTCGGGTCGTATAATGCATTAATGCTGGGTCTAATTTTCAAGCCCGTTATTTTAGTCAAGCTGTGGTTGATTGGGAACTTGCTTTTCATAGTTAAAGGTTGGGTCGCAACAAGATGTTTTGAATCATATGATTTCAGTGCCTACTTTTTCTGCTTTCTCGACTTCTTCTATTTCATCTTCTTAATTGTACTTCTTTTCCTTATTTTCCCTCTTCTTCTTTTATTCATTTTCTTCTTCTCCTGCACACTTCTTCTTTTATTAGATCTATCCATAATCCAGCCAGGGCCAGGGCTAGATTCGTAGAAGATTACCCCTCCTTTAGAGCTATGTATTTGCTCTACACCCAAGTCTCGGAGTAGGCTTTTTGTGTATGGAACTAGCAACTAGCTTTTACGTTGCCTTTTTGAGCTGATCGATAGAGAGAAATTTGTTGACAGCTGAAGCGACTATATTTGGGAACGGCTTTCTAATGTCTAGCGCTCGCTTCTCTTCCGCGATTCACTCCATTTGTGAAAATTCATCTCTCCTTTCTTTTTCTCTCTCTCTCTCTCTCTCTCTCTCTCAAACCTTTCTCTCTATTATCTCTCGCTCTCCCTCTCCTTCGTTTCTTTCTCTCTCCTCTCTCTTTCTTTCTCTCTCTCTCTCCTTCCCCATATTGTTCTCATTCGTCGGAGTGCATAATTTTCTTTTCACCAAGGCAGAAGAAGAAAGTGGGGTGGGAAATTTGAGGGATCTAAGAATGGTAAAAGAGGGACTGATTTTGTGTGGGTATGTAGGTATGAACTTATTACGAGTGTTTCTCTTATTTCTTTTTACCTTCCGTATTTCGTACTCGTATTTCTCTTCGTTATTTTCTTTTTCCTTCTCCTCCTTCTTCTTCTTATTGCGTTACCTATCTCTTTTTCTCAAAATCCTCGAAAAAACTTCCAGGTATAAGTAATTCTTTTCTCTCTCTCTCTCTCTCTCTCTCTCTCTCTCTCTCTCTCTCTCTCCTCTTTCTCCTTCTTTTTTGGGCAAGTAATATAAAGTTGATGATTTGATCTACATAGTTGTTTCTGTATGGAAGGAGGGAGCGTACTTCTGATGCTCAGATTAACGATGTAGATGCAAAGTTCCCACAGTGGGTCTCTGAAGTTAAGCAACGTTGCGTATGGTTGATATCCTCATGGGTGATCATCGGTACTAATGTTGCCGGGAAACGACAGTTTATGTTAGTAAGACTGAGTGCCACCATTTCCCGGCCCCACTCTGGCTGGCTGAGTTTAATGTGAAGAGGCGTTTGTCTTGTGGCCAAATTGTGAGTGAAAAACCCAACCTCAGTAGTGTAGTGGTTAGCGCGGTGGACTTCGGATCTGGAGGTTCGTGGTTCGGGTCCAAATCAAGTCATAAAATTTAGCGTAGTGCATGAAGCAGGGAACGACATTTGTGACAAGCATTTATGCTCAATACAATTAAAATTCCTTTTCTTTCTTTCTTTCAAATAGTGAGTGAAACCCCCGTCACTGAAATGTTAAAGTGTGGAAGAATGGAAGATCTTACCCTGACGCTGAAGTGGATTAGAAGCTGGTAGAGGTGGTTACAAATGAAGAATGATGCCCAAGATCGAGAAAGCTGGAGAAGGTTCTGCTGAAACCTGTCATATGACAGATCTACTATTATATATATAAAATGTTTCCCAGGAGAATAAGAAAGTCCTGGTTGACAGACCTTATTCTCAGAATAGTTATTTACAGCTGCCCCGGACAAAATGGAAATCATGATCGCCTCATCGCCAACGTTCATTAAGACACCGCACCAGACTAAGAAAAAGATCGTACCGTGCGTCCAATAGATCGGGATTCTCCATCTCTGCTAAACCTCTCTATTCCTATTAGTATGAATTATTACCTATCTCTACAGGTCGTCAATTGTAACGCTGAAGGTAAGGCCAGCTACTCACTATCAGGTAGACCTGACAGGTACACCTGATCAGGTCCGCCTATCAGGGCTACCTGATACTTGATGAGCACACACACTATCGGGAAGACCTGATCAGGCGTACCTGTCAGGTCTACCTGAAAGCGAGTGGCTGGGCTAAGAAAAGGGTTGTTAGGGGTCTCTGAAGAGAACCCTTTTCAATATTATTTGTGTCGGCATAACACATGAACGGTTTGTCCCTTTTTGATGACATTCGGTACAAATGTTTGGCCCATAAAGGACTTTCACTCATTGGATTTTGAACCCGTTCTGACAATGGGGGGCTCCACACGGGTCTTTTTTCTGCGTGAGCTCTACAGTTCACTGAACCACTAATGTGTGCCCCACAAGGTATTAAACTTGGTCCAATTCCGCCCACTCCGAGGCTTAGATGTAGGGGCAAACAACCCTGGGTTCTACGAATCTAGTCAAATTCCACCATTTCACATAAATGTAACTTGTGTTTCATTTATGTATGTATACGAACTAAGTTGAGCAGAGTCTTTGTACAGAGATAGACATACGTATACGTCTATGATATGTTGTGTATAGTTTCCGTATAAATATCGCTATAAGTCTAAGGAATAATACATTTCTGTGCAAAATCGTCTACATTTTCTAGTGTAACTTGAAAGTTTGGAGTGAAATCTAGGAGTTGTGGTAACAGTGGTATTGGTCGGGCTTAATTTTCGGCCCTGTTTGAGATATCTTGAAATTCTTATGCATCACAGAAAAGAGTGTGTCAAAGTCTATTACTTTCTATTTTTTGTAATGGAATGTAGAAGCTATACCTACTCGTAAGTGGCTTTGGTCAGGCCAATTCTCGGCCCTACGTGAGATATTTGGACCTCGAAAAAGAGTTCTTCAAGGGGGTTTCCAACCCAACCTCTATCTAACTAGTTTAATCCAATAAACAAGACTTTATTGGAATTGCTGGCAAAAACACTTTCTTCATTTGTCCTAAATGCGGGCAATCTCAATATTTGAATAGGAACCACTCTCTGGAAGTGGCAGCAGTATGAACGTAATTTGAACCAAACCTAAAATCTGTACACGAGCTCTAAACTCCAACTTCTTTTGCCTCGCCGGAAACGAATTTTACTATGGTTCGTTTATCAGAGACTCAATAGTTCAGCTTATTATTACCTACAAAATATGATTATTAGGTAGTATTATTACTATTAATAATATTATTCAGAGATTCAGAAACTTTAGTATTCCGAGAGCAACAATTTGAAGATGTTCAAACACACAAAGTTCACATGGAGAGCATACCAGATTCTTCTTCGACAGCCTTGACCGCGTTTCAGCTAAAATGGTATAGGATGAGCAAGTTAATTTGCATCGAATTTGTAGAAAAATAAATACCTAGTAGAGAATATAATATGTAGAGATAGATAATAATTTAATAATTCATACTAATAGGAATAGAGAGGTTTAGCAGAGATAGAGAATCCCTATCTATTGGACGCACGGTACGATCTTTTTCTTAGTCTGGTGCGGTGTCTTAATGAACGTTGGCGATCATGATTTCCATTTTGTCCGGGGCAGCTGTGAATACCTGCTATTGTCATGTATCTACTTATCTACGATAGAAATACAATCACGTATCATGTTGGCATGACTGTAGAATTCAGATCATTCTTTAAGTAAGAGCATAAAAGTAAAGATCTTATTATCTTTAAGCACCATTCCCTTTGTTAGAGCTAAGTACTGGTGCAATTTATTAGTATGTACGGGGTGCAGTGATGGAATATGAGATAAGGAAATACTGAAAGAAGTTGAAGTCGTTAAAGGAAGAAGACTTCCAGTCATCCAGTGCCTCCTGCTTTGACAAAATCGGGAGCATTGATTCTCTGTTTTGCTTGCCTTTTTTTTGCCCCAGTAAGGCCTATTTTTCCGAAAGATTTTCCTATTTTTCCGATCTTTAGAGAGTAGGCGGATTTGGTGATTTTGTTCGCGGATTTCGCGATTATGTTTGCGGATTTGGCGATTTTGTTCGCGGATTTGGCGATTTTGTTCGCGGATTTCGTGATTATGTTCGCGGGCGGAACCTAGGGGTTCCGCGAGCTGACAGCAAGGGTTCCGCGAGATATTTTGGAAAAATCATACACTAGATAAAATGCAGTTTCAAAAAGACCATCTTAGACTAGATATTTCATCTTATACAGCTTTTTTTTAGAGGTTTGATAGAGGGAACTGTCACAGCTTTTTTTAGAGGTTTGATAGAGGGAACTGTAACAAAGAAAACTTGTTGTATTTTTATAATAAGGGGGGTGGGAGTGGGGAGTGCAATCTTGAAAGTTCAGGGTTCCGCAAAGATGTTCACCTTTTGAAAAGGGTTCCGCGGGCCAAACTAATTAAGAAACACTGCTTTAGAGAGTAGAAAGTCACCAACTCTGATCAGATAGAGGGAACTGTAACAACGGAGGTCTTATCTTCCTGAAATCAAAAAGGACAGGATAGGAGGAAGCCAGCCGTTCCGAGGACGAACCTTATCTGTTTAGGATAAAGTTCGCCCCGAGCGGGAATTATCGAATCCGCGACATAGCGGTTATAATGTGCGCTGTCTTCCAAGCTAGATTCGCATAAGCTTAACCCAACTTTTAGGACTGTTTGTCCCTGCTCCTAAGCCTCAGAGCGGGTTTTTTGTGTACGATCTTCCAAGCTAACTAGACTGGCTTCTGCTACCTTCAAATGGAGTTCTTCAAGGCCCAAACCCTCCGTCATTTTGACGGACCCTGTCTTGTTCATTCCGAGTACCAGACCCCAAAAAATACTAAAGTCGTTTTTTACTGACCTTATTTTTATTTTATTTTTATTTATTATTATTATTATTATTATTATTATTATTATTATTATTATTATTATTTTGAATTCGGCTAAACGAGTTGCCTAGAGCGTCTCCTTTGTTCCACACAGGTTCGGGCGTCCCTTATTAAAAAGGAAAATCCTCGCAAAACTTTCCCTCCAACTCATAATAAATTGACCCTCAAGACTCCAAGGGTAATGGAAGGTAATTTCAAAAACGCCCTCCTCTTCCTCCTCCTCCTCCTCCTCCTCCTCATTTTCTCCTTTGTTCTTTCTCTTTCTCCTCTAACCAGTTGTTTTTTGTTCCTTCTTATTTCTGTGCAAAATCGTCTACATTTTCTAGTGTAACTTGAAAGTTTGGAGTGAAATCTAGGAGTTGTGGTAACAGTGGTATTGGTCGAGCTTAATTTTCGGCCCTGTTTGAGGTATCTTGAAGTTCTTATGCATCACAGAAAAGAATGTGTCAAAGTCTATTTTTGTAATGGAATGTAGAAGCTATACCTACTCGTAAGTGACTTTGGTCAGGAAAATTCTCGGCCCTACGTGAGGTATTTGGACCTCGAAAAAGACTTCTCCAAGGGGTTTCCTAAGCCTCAGAGCGGGCTTTGTGTCAAAGTCTATTTTTGTAATGGAATGTAGAAGCTATACCTACTCGTAAGTGACTTTGGTCAGGCCAATTCTCGGCCCTACGTGAGGTATTTGGACCTCGAAAAAGAGTTCTTCAAGGTTTTTTTTTTTAACCCAACCTCTATCTAACTTGTTTTATCCAATAAACAAGACTTTATTGGAACTGCTGGTAAAAGGGCTTTCTTTATCTGTCCTAAATGCGGGCAATCTCAATATTTGAATAGGAACCACTCACTGGAAGTGGCAGCAGTATGAACGTAATTTGAACCAAACCTACCATCTGTACACGAGCTCTAAACTCCAACTTCTTCTTTTTCTTCCTCTCTTCCGTTTGTTGTTGTAGGGTGTCCAGTTTGAGATCTTGAGTGCCCATCTTTGACTGTTCATTCTGGCGACATGGCCTGCCCATCTCCATTTCATTTTCTTTGCTTCTTTGATGATGTCTGGTAGTTTGAGTGTGGTACGTGGGGAGACTAAAATTCCCAGAAAATGGCTCGGTAAAGTCGAGCAAATTGTGGTTGATCCAAAAGAAATTTCTGGAAAATTCCCACGCAACTGCCCCGTTTATTATCCGGCAGGCACTGGGTATGAAAGGTATTACGAAGGGCCGCGGGGAGGGGTTGTGGTATGAGGGGGTAATTTTCATAAAATTCAATCAATCCCGGAGTGTCTTTCACGCCGCCCCGGTTTGAACCGGGAAGATATTTTCCTTGCAAATCCTGAGGGATAGGACCCCCCCCCCCCCGGTTTGAACCGGGAAGATATTTTCCTTGCAAATCCCGGGGGAAAGGGGGCGGGGGGGGGGGGGGGGGAAATCGCTTCGAAGTACTCCGAAACTGTCAAAAATAAGGCGACCCCCACACTTCCGCCTCTTGTGGTGACACTCTGACATATTTGGAAGCTTTAGCACCTGCCTGTCTCAGCTGTCACTCTCTTCAGAAGCGCTGTTCACAGTACACAGAATTTTACTTTGAAAATTTCGGCATTATTGAAAGAATGAAGTCGAAGTGCTTTCGCTCATTAAATTTTCGGTTTGATTGGAATGAAATGGCGCATAGCTTTCTAGTGACCCAAAGAACTGGGACACAACCCCGCCGAATCTTTTGACAGTTCTGACTTCACCCCAAATTAATATATCCTTCCTCGTTAACAACTTCCTATTAAAATCCTGTTCATATTACCAGCGCTATAAGATCTATCTCAGGGATTTCCAACTTCCATGTGTATGCAGGCCACATGCTACATTGGCAGGTACTTCGCGGGCCACATACATAGGGGAGCAGGCCCGTATCCAGGAAATCGCTGATCTACCTCATCTACCGGTCTACAGAACAGCATGTGACGTTTTAGGTTAATGAATATAAAAAGTTCTCGCCTCTAATCGGAAGTCAATAAGTACACCCTTGAATAGTTTAAACTATTTAAAGTAAAATCTGTGAACTGCTTTCAACTATCATCACCACAATACACCATGAAAGAAGACCCTTAACATCAGACATAAGAACCACATTTAACTCTCAACACTTTGTTACAACACAGAGTACATCAACTCCTGGCAATAAATTCCAACACTACATTTCATCATGTCAACTTGAACATCTAATGTCATCAAGCAAGGAACCCGTAACTAAATGAAAGCATTAATTGGTAACGATAGGGATTCTGACTCTCCTACTTCCTCGACAACCCTTCTCATATACTTTTTCCCCCTCCTCTTCTTTTTTTTTTTTTTTTTTTTTTTTTTTTTTTTTTTTTTTTTTTTTTTTTTTTAACGAATAAAGTGAACCTGACATCTCCACTATTATCTGTACAGCCAGCTGCGATAGCATTTTGAATGTACCAGTCTCCATGGATTATTGAAATTAAGTAACGTAGAGCGTGGTTAGTTTCCGGATAGGTGACCAACTGGGCTATCACGTGCTGGCTTTTCCCGACCCCTCTCCGGCTGTGTGAGGTGTGAGGTTAATATGAGTAGGCACGTAGTTTGTCGCCGAATGAAGGGTAGAAATCTAGAAACCCGTCACTAATAAAGTAAAAAAAAAACTTAGCAGTTATATAGGGACGATCAACCCTGAAAAGAAATGTTTACTTACACGCTGTATACAGGGTCCAACTGAGGCAAAGGTAGAGTGCAGACTTCATGGTTTGAGACTTTGGCAGATGAAGGTTTTGAACACAAAAGTGTACCACTCGCGAGTTGCGTTTACAACTTGATTACGACGGCCACTAGTTATACCGTTAGACGAATGACATTTTAATAAACATTATGTACAGAAAATTAAAATTGCTTGTTGAGAAAAAAAAAAAATATTATTTTTGCTTATATTTTCTACGAAAAGTGAGATCTTTAGATCAGATTTTTTTTTTTAATGTGAAAATTTGAGACAAAAAAGTAACTTTGAACTTTGATCGAAATTCAAAGAAGCCTTTTACATCAACTTCTTCCTCAAAAAGTACTTGATGGATTCGCTCGGTCTGCTTCTTAAATCATTCATATCTAGAAGTAGTTCCATCCTAATATCACAACTCATTTTACTATTGTCATGTATCTACTTATCTACGATAGAAATACAATCACGTATCATGTTGGCATGACTGTAGAATTCAGATCATTCTTTAAGTACGAGCATAAAAGTAAAGATCTTATTATCTTTAAGCACCATTCCCTTTGTTACAGCTAAGTACTGGTGCAATTTATTAGTATGTACGGGGTGCAGTGATGGAATATGAGATAAGGAAATTCTGAAAGAAGCTGAAGTCGTTAAAGGAAGAAGACTTCCAGTCATCCAGTGCCTCCTGCTTTGACAAAATGGGGAGCATTGATTCTCTGCTTTGCTTGCCTTTTTTTTGCCCCAGTAAGGCCTATTTTTCCGAAAGATTTTCCCATTTTTCCGATCTTTAGAGAGTAGAAAGTCACCAACTCTGATCAGATAGAGGGAACTGTAACAACGGAGGTCTTATCTTCCCGAAATCAAAAAGGACAGGATAGGAGGAAGCCAGCCGTTCCGAGGACGAAGCTTATCTGTTTAGGATAAAGTTCGCCCCGAGCGGGCATTATCGAATCCGCGACATAGCGGTTATAATGTGCGCTATCTTCCAAGCTAGATTCGCATAAGCTTAAGTGCTTAACCCAACTTTTAGGACTGTTTGTCCTACTCCTAAGCCTCAGAGCGGGCTTTTTGTGTACGATCTTCCAAGTTAACTAGACTGGCTTCTGCTACCTTTATAAATGGAGTTTTTTGGAGCCCAAATGCTTCGTCATTTTGACGGACCCTGTCTTGTTCATTCCGAGGACCCTGTACGAACATTATATGCACGTAATTGCGTTATTATTGTTCAATGCTATTAGGTAGGGTAGGTGCATATTAGGGATAAGCTTTGTATGCATTTTGTGTGCATTTAACTATGCATTATGTTGTATGCATTATGCACTTTATCCGGGTATAATCGCTGATAATTATCAAGCATACTTTGGTGTACCACTCCTGTTTGTTTACATCTTCTTGTCTGTTTTTTCTTGAAACAATATGACAGAATGTCTTCTTCTAATGATTTGATCTACATAGTTGTTTCTGTATGGAAGGAGGGAGCGTACTTCTGATGCTCAGATTAACGATGTAGATGCAAAGTTCCCACAATGGGTCTCTGAAGTTAAGCAACGTTGCGTATGGTTGATATCCGCATGGGTGATCATCGGTACTAATGCTGCCGGGAAATGACAGTTTATGTTAGTAAGACTGAGTGCCACCTTTCCCGGCCCCACTCTGGCTGGCTGAGTTTAATGTGAAGAGGCGTTTGTCTTGTGGCCAAATGGTGAGTGAAAAAACCAACCTCAGTGGTGTAGTGGTTAGCGCGGTGGACTTCGGATCTGGAGGTTGGTGGTTCGGATCCAAGTCAAGTCATAAAATTTAGCGTAGTGCATTAAGCAGGGAACGACATTTGTGACAAGCATTTATGCTCAATACAATTAAAATTCCTCTTCTTTCTTTCAAATGGTGAGTGAAACCCTTGTCACTGAAATGTTAAAGTGTGGAAGAATGGAAGATCTTACCCTGACGCTGAAGTGGATTAGAAGCAGGTAGAGGTGGTTGTGGTGCAAAGGCTGACGGTCCAAATTGTCCAGGTGCCGAAGGCGCTGATGGTGGTGCGAAACCTGAAAAACAGCAGATTATTACTGATCGAACCAAGGGAATTGTAAGTTTTATCTTTACGGTTTTGTAGTTTTTATTGGCCAAAATTTTCGATGGTTAATAGTTCTTAGTGCCATAAGTGGTTGTGGTGCAAAGGCTGACGGTCCAAATTGTCCAGGTGCCGAAGGCGCTGATGGTGGTGCGAAACCTGAAAAACAGCAGATTATGACTGATCGAACCAAGGGAATTGTAAGTTTTAACTTTACGGTTTTGTAGTTTTTATTGGCCGAAATTTTCGATGGTTAGTCCTTAATTCCATAGCACGTTTTGTTTTCCCATTTCCATTGGTGTTGGCCTAAAGCCAGCCACTCACTCTCAGGTAGACCTGACTGGGTCACTTGATTGTGAGTGGCTGGCCTAAGGCCCGACTGTACAGCCAAAGTGGTTGTCTTATTTTGCACTTGGTTTGCAAATTGGTTTATAAGTTTCTAACTATTGAACCGTTTGTCTGATTGTGTGAAATTTTACAGAAATGTCCAACACACAACGAACATTTCCTCGTTGACTTTTGGTCCCCATGGGATCTTCGGGGGTTCCACGCAGGCCGTTGTTCTACAGTCCACCTGAACCACTAGTCCTATTTCATGCCAATTTCTTCAATTCTCTATAATCACGGGATGACAAATCTTCAGTCATATTTCATGCCAATCTTCTAATGACGGAATTTTACTTACTCTGAGGCTGCTGTAGAGGATCCAAGTCAAATTGTCCTCCCAGATTTGACGCTGACACCAGTCCTGATTGTAGGTAAGGGTTCTGGGCATACTCCTGCTGGCCAGAACCTGAAACCAATTGTACAACGGGTTAAAACTTAAAACAATCAAAATACATAAATAATGAATTTACTTTTTTTTTATTATCATTGCGTTACTGTGGACTTTGGTGCTGATTTCGGCGTCCATTCAACCTCTTAAGGAGAGTTTAACTAGATGCTAAATACCCCAGTGATCTGCGAAATCCCCAGTCTTCTCAAACACTGATTTATGAATGCAAATCTCGAATTTCTATCTGCGAAATCCCCAACTTAGGAACCTCACAAACAAGGAGGATTCCACTAACAATTTATAACTGCAATATCTTCAATCTTCAACAATTCAATTTACTTTCTTTAATATTATCATTGCGTTACTGTCGACTTTGGTGCTGATTTCGGCGTCCATTCAATCTCTTAAGGAGAGTTTAACTAGATGCTACATACCCCAGTGATCTGCGAAATCCCCAGTCTTCTCAAACATTGATTTATGAATGCAAATCTCGAATTTCTATCTGCCAAATCCCCAACTTAGGAAGCTCACAAACAAGGAGGATTCCACTAACAATTTATAACTGCAATATCTCCAATCTTCAACAATATAAAACTGCAAAACCTCCAATTTCTAATTTACTGCGGTCCCAAAAAAAGAATTTGAAACTGCAAAATCTGCAATCTCCAATTTAGAATTCAAATTTCCAATTCACCTATATCTGCAAAAACCCCAATTTAGAACTTGAAAATCAAGGCAGAGCTAACCATACGGAAGGAGATTTAAGGCTTCAGAACCGAAAACAAGACATCATCAAGATTTATAGGCGAAACTTTTGACCAGAAAGTTTTCAACAAGAATTACTAGGAGGAGGGTAAGGGAGGAAGCTTTGTGTAATCGAACAACGTTCGACATGTGTGTTGCCCTACACCACTGAGGTTGGATTGAAATTCAAATATTTGTTACTTAGGTACTACCTACCTAGGTACTTTAAGTTCTTAACTTTAGTAACCTTCAAGTGAAAAAAAATAGTATATTTTTTTACAGAAAAAAAACGAGAGAGAGAGAGAGGGAGAAGAAGAAGAGAGAGAGAGAGAAGAAGAAGAGAGAGGGGGGAGAGAGAAAAAGAGGGAGAGAGGTCAAAATCCTCCCTGAATCATGTTGAGAATTTTTAGAAATGGATTTAGCTTAAAAGCATAATTTTTACTTTCTTCAAGTGTAAGTACCTACTTAGCGAAAAAAAGGCCTATTCAGTACCAATACATTAGGTTAAAAAAAAGATGTTTGGTAGAGGGAACTTATCTTCTTCATCGAAGAGAGAAGGAAGACAGGAGAAAGCCAGCCACTTGTAAGAAATTTAGCCTTTTTTCTCTCTAATTAAAATTGATAATAAAGGTTAAAAAAAAGAGAAAAAAAATACCTATAAAATTCTAGCAGTATTTAAGAGGAAAAGATTTTCTCTCAGAAATCATCTCCCACTTTTTTTTTCCCTACCTACAAAAAAAAAAAAAAAAAAAAAAGACAAACAAACCCCGTAAAATAAAACGAAGAAGTAAAGATCATGTCTTTCAAGGAAGATTTCCCTCTTGATGGATCACTGAAGTTAACACCAGCTTAGTTAGCTTAGAGTTAGAGGATAGAATAGAATATACCTTGTAAGGGCTAGGTCACGGATTGGATTCCCGCCCGGGGCGGATTTTATCCTAAACAGATAAAGTTCGTTCTCGGAACGGCTGGCTCTCTCTTATCCTGTCCTCCTTCTCTCTTCGCTCTCGGAACAATAAGACATTCATGGATCACTAAAGTTAAGCAACGTCCAACGTGGTTTGTATGCTGACGGGCTACCGCAGTCAATTTAAAAGGGAGTGACTACTATACCAGACCCCAAAAAATACTAAAGTCGTTTTTTACTGACCTTATTTTTATTTTATTTTTATTTATTATTATTATTTTGAATTCGGCTAAACGAGTTGCCTAGAGCGTCTCCTTTGTTCCACACAGGTTCGGGCGTCCCTTATTAAAAAGGAAAATCCTCGCAAAACTTTCCCTCCAACTCATAATAAATTGACCCTCAAGACTCCAAGGGTAATGGAAGGTAATTTCAAAAACGCCCTCCTTTTCCTCCTCCTCCTCCTCCTCATTTTCTCCTTTGTTCTTTTTCTTTCTCCTCTAACCAGTTGTTTTTTGTTCCTTCTTTTTCTTCTTCTTCTTCTTCTTCCTTCTTTAGTATTGCCCTAGTATCTTCTCTTTTCTTGTCTCCTTCTTCTTGCCTTCTCTTTTCTTTCTTTCCTTTCTTTCTCTTCCTTCTACCGCTACCTCGCTTCTCATTTTCTTTATCTTTCTATTCCCCTTTTTCTCCTCTTCTTCCTTCTTCTTCTCCTCGTACTTTTTTATGCATATTTCTCCCCTGTCTCCTTTGACCTCCTCCTCGTACTTTATTTTCATCTCCTCTTTCTCCTCATCCTTCGCTTTTCCCCTTTTTCTCTTCCTCCTCCTCCTCCATCTCCTCTTCTTTTCCTTCCCCCATTTTTCTCTTCCTCCTAATTCTCTTGTTCTAAAGCGCTTTGTCTGACGCTTCTCTTGTCTCTTCTTCTTCTCCTCGTACTTTTTTATGCATATTTCTCCCCTGTCTCCTTTGACCTCCTCCTCGTACTTTATTTTCATCTCCTCTTTCGCTTTTCCCCTTTTTCTCTTCCTCCTCCTCCTCCATCTCCTCTTCTTTTCCTTCCCCCCATTTTTCTCTTCCTCCTAATTCTCTTGTTCTAAAGCGCTTTGTCTGACGCTTCTCTTGTCCTTTTTCTCCCGGATTTTGAGAGAAAATTTGCAAACTTTTTAGCCGGGGTGTTTAATTTACTAACCCGTTTATATCCTCAGGCAAGACCTGTCACACTAATAGCTAAATAGCTTCTCCTTCTTCTTCTTCTTCTTCCTCTTCTTCTTCTCCTACTTCGTCTTCATTTGTTTTTTTTTTTTCTTTTTTTTTTTAACGAATAAAGTGAACCTGACATCTCCACTATTATCTGTACAGCCAGCTGCGATAGCATTTTGAATGTACCAGTCTCCATGGATTAATAATACCATCTCATCCAATTATATCACATCTTTCCAAGTCCTTATTATGAAAACACTAAAAACCAGGGAGGAAGAAATCAAAAACCTTGATGATGTTGATGAAAGACATAAACGCGGAAGATGAGACGGAAGGGATGATTAAGGGAGAGAGAAGCAAAAGATGAAGGAAGTGGAAAGGAGGGAATGGATGAAAGGAGGAACAAAGAGGAGAGGATGAAACAGAAGAAGGAAATGAGAGATGGGGATCAAGGAGAAGGATGATTCTGAGGTATGTAGTCAGACCTTTGAGACGTCTAGGACGGGTTACGTTCTTATTGAAACTCATCAGCTAGACAAAGTTGATGAGTTATTAGATGATGGCTATAATATTGACCTAGCTGTAGGTAAGTGCTGACTAATAATTCAGAAACTTAGTTTTTATTTCTGGACATTTTACATGTTACAAGAAGTAAAATGGTCCATCCAATGAAGAAGTTTGGGAAATACTATTATACTACCCATAACGCAAGAAATCTTTTTTTTTACTACCAGGGGCATACCTTCTCTAGCTCATTCAGAATTTATACTTCAGAGATGAAAAATTTGGTTTACCGAGATTGTTTTTGTTCTTTGTGCCACCCTGTACGTTTAACATGAGGAATGCAAAAGACAACTTCTCATCTAAAGTTTAAGGTCTCGGTAACAAGTTAGTTTTGTACTTCTGTATGTGTCTTCTCCTATTACTTTATTCTCCATATTCTTCTTCTTTATCATGATCTTCTTCTTTTACGTCTTGTCCTTATTCCTCTTTTTCTTTTTCTCCTTCTACTTCATCATAATCTTTTTCTTTTACTTCTTGTCCTTATTCCTCTTCTTCTTCCTCTCTTCTTCTGTATTTTTTTCCTAGTCAGTAAAACATATTCACATTAAATTTACATACACTGTACATTATTTATCTATTACGTAATCGAAAATTTGAAGCACTCATCTTCTGGCAAAACTACTACTTACTACTAGGGAAGCTAGAGATTAAATTAGTGAATCTTAAGGTAGGGTTTAGATCAGGGGTTCCCAATAAGCCTTGGCTGGCGGACCACTTCCGAAAATCAGGATCACTTCGCGGACCACCCCCCCCCCCAAAAAAAAATGAATCGTATGCTAAAGTTGAATATTTTACCAACAAAACAAGACAGCCGCTCTCCTTATTATCGTGTAGTTTACAGCTTTGGCGGCCCAAAAAGTTCTAGCTCTGTATCTCTGTAAGATTCTTTTAAATTTGTATCATTTTGAAGCTCAATCAGCTCCTTCTGGATGTCTTCTGGCACATCTTCAACGGAAAACCGAAAATTTACAGGAGTAGGAAAAAAAATATATATATATATAAGTAGATTATTGGACGGCTTCGCGGACCACCTGAAACCTGCCCGCGGACCACCTAGTGGTCCGCGGACCACCAGTTGGGGA
>NW_007377478.1:246299-250329 GCF_000475195.1 Diaphorina citri | reverse complement strand
GATGTTTTTTTTTTTTTTTTTCATAAAGGAAAAAGAAAAAGTGTAAGAATTAAAGAAAAGGACGGATTAAGCTGTAAAGCGTTTTAAATGCAGTTAGGGTATTAAAAGTAAGCATTTAAAACGGAGCTTCTGTAAGTTTGTAACTTTTGTCGGGAAATTGAAACACATCTGTCCTTTGGAATTTCCGGGCAGTGTCGCAGTGTTGCATTTAGAGCTAAAACTAAAATACAGTATTGCCAAAGTACAGAAAAAAATCCTACAATTTCCTAATGAAACGCCCTGTTAAAATACATGTCTGTGACTCTTTCTGCAAAATAAAACCACATTCCGTGTGGCGGAAGAGGGGGGGATGTTAGGTACATGAATAAAATTATGTAATTTTCACTTGGGAAAAAGAAAAACCTAAACGTCCTAAAACACCTTAAAATAAATATTAATTAAATTTTAAATTCACGCCAAAACACTCAAATAGACTTGGATGAGAAAAGGATTTTCTTTTAAAAGATTTATTTTTGAAAAGAAGTAGAAGAAGTTGAGGATTTATTTAAAGAAAACTACACCAACGAAACGTTATCTTCATTTTATTATTATTTTGAGAACAAAATTTCTTTTCGTCAAAAACTCCATGAATAAGTTAACATTTTTTATGAATGGTAAATTAAATTTTGTTTCAGAGAAAAACCTAAACGTCCTAAAACACCTTAAAATAAATATTAATTAAATTTTAAATTCACGCCAAAACACTCAAATAGACTTGGATGAAAAAAGGATTTTCATTTAAAAGATTTATTTTTGAAAAGAAGTAGAAGAAGTTGAGGATTATTATTTATTTAAAGAAAACTACACCAACGAAACGTTATCTTCATTTTATTATTATTTTGAGAACGAAATTTCTTTTCGTCAAAAACTCCATGAATAAGTTAACATTTTTTATGAATGGTAAATTAAATTTTGTTTCAATCTTGGTCCGTCCTTGGTGTAGTATTTTACTCTTTTTAATTCGCGGTGTCACACAAGAACAATCCAGCAAACTTAGCAAATCCTAAAGTAATACCTTAGCAAAAACAGTCGCGGGCAACAGGTCGACACAGACTCCCCGCACGTACTTTGTGTAAACTTGGAGGTATGTTGAAAATTAATAATAGGTAAGTTACATTGTGAGAACAGTAATAATTACTGTGTTCATTTTTCCTTGTGTTCCATGTTCATGAGAGTTTCCATCAAATCAAAGAGAATGACACTAAAGCTGAGATGGAGGGAGATGAAACCTTCAAGGAAAATCGAGAAAAGATGGAAGAAGGATGAAATATATAGGAGAGGAGAATGTGAATGAGATGGGTAGAATCAGAGAAACACTGATCCCAAATTAAAAGCTGCAGTGAAAATAATGGGAAGAAGGTGGAGGAGGAGAAGAGAAAGAAGAAAGCGACGATGACGGAAAAGAAGAAGAATTTTCTTCGAAACAGATCGAATCGGGGAAAAAACGCCAAAGCGTTTCCCAATTCCCATTACATATGAATGTCTTTTGAAGTCATTAGATATAATTATGTATTACGAATGAAATAACTTCAAAAAGAACTAGACGGAACATAATAAATATGTAGATAATTGGGGAAGATGAGAAAGACTCGCAAATTTTGACTGAATAAGATTGTACATATTATGTAAATAATTATTATGTAATCATTTTATGTTCCTTTTCATGATTAACCCTTCATTGGTGAGGAGGAGGAGGAGGAGGGGGAGGAGGAGCTCATAGATTAAGGGCTCTTTCAGACCTCCCATAATTCGTTTTTATCTGAAAACTCTTGGGCTCAAAAGCCCCTCTTAAATCCATCCTACTTACATCAATTACATCAATATTCACTTTCTACCTAAATATACGTAATTAGTACGACAAATAAATTGGTAATTAAATACTCTAAATATGCAGAATATTCAACCCAGACTGTTTATAAACTAATTTGCTAATGGATAGGTAAATGTATGATGTATACCAGCAGTTCTCAAACTTTTTTTTACGCGGCCTCCTTTTTTTTCCAATTGTGAACGCTCCGCAGCCCCTTTACTATGTTTTATATGATCTTCGCGAAGTCCTTCACGGGCCCCTCGGGGTCCGCGAACCCCAGTTTGGAAATCACTGATGTATACCATTCAACCATCCTGGACCCAACAGTCTTGTGGACCAATCCTGTAGAGCTGGACTTAGAAATGGAGATGTAGTCGCCAACGATAGCAACAACAACAACAATCATTCAGTACTTGGCATGCGACCGTAACGAGAGAAATTTGACGACAGGACATTACACCGAAAAACTATTTCGGGACCATGTCAACCCATCGTAAAAAAACGTAATCCCGGAATCATGAGTAATTTGTCGTTAAAACTAAGCTACTAAGCCTCAGAATGAGATGTGGTCACTTCAATCTCAATTCCTTAATGGCTAATCCATAGTTTTGGACTGTTCGGTGCTCTGGGGACAAGAATTCCCCGCTCCCAACGAAATTTGTGGACTGATGATTTTGGTGAAACGGTAATTCAATACAATAATGGAAGAAGCCAAACATATAGGAAGGAGCACAGATATTGTTTCTGGGCGTCCAAAAAGTTTAAACTTACCTCATCATTTTTACTTTCCTTATCTGTAAATTCAATGTAGGTAATTACAAATGAAAATTTTTCTCATTAAATTTTGTGTCCAATCGGACTTGGAGCCCTGTAGAGACCCTTTTTTGCTGACATTGTTTTCCCATATAACTCCTTTTTATGATTTTCTACAGTTCACTAAACTACTGATAAAACCATGAAACCGTCTATTACTGAAGAGAGCCATTACTATACTCTATAGGAACCCATTTTATGAGTTTCTACACTTCTACAATTCACTGAACGATGCGATGTTTATACTGCCCAGTACCATTTTAATTTTTAATCTATAAAAAAAGCACACTTTAATAAATACAAATAAAATAATAATAATAATAATAATAAACAGGTATTAGTGTACTTTAGGTTCTAGTAGGCATTTTGAAAAATTTAGCTCACAAGCACCCCACTACCCACAGCCATAGCCCATACCTGCCTGGTCATTTCTTCAAACACACGTGCTCAATAAAGTTATAATTTAATTATCTACATATGTACGACTAGTGACTATTTCGTAAAACTAAGGAGAAAAGGAAGGAGAAGAAGAAGAAGAAGAAGAAGAAGAAGAAGAAGAAGAAAAGGAGGATGTAGATAGGGTAAACAGATAGAGAAAGGCGAGGATACGAGGAAGAAGAGAAAGAAGAATAGGAAGAGGAAGAGGAGGACGAATAAAGAGAAGAAAAGGATGAAGGGGAAGGAGAGGAAGGCGAGAAAAAGAAGAATATGAGGAAGAAGAATAGAAGGAGCAGGAGAAGAAAGAAGTCAGAGAGGAAGAAGAAGGAGGAGGAGGAGGCAAGCTCATGTACTGAATTATGTAATCTCATCCAATTATATCACATCTTTCCAAGTCCTTATTATGAAAACACTAAAAACCAGGGAGGAAGAAATCAAAAACCTTGATGATGATGTTGATGAAAGACATAAACGCGGAAGATGAGACGGAAGGGATGATTAAGGGAGAGAGAAGCAAAAGATGGGAAGTGGAAAGGAGGGAATGGATGAAAGGAGGAAGGAGGAACAAAGAGGAGAGGATGAAACAGAAGAAGGAAATGAGAGATGGGGATCAGGGAGAAGGATAATTCTGAGGTATGTAGTCAGCTAGTCAGACCTTTGAGACGTCTAGGACGGGTTTCGTTCTTATTGAAACTCATCAGCTAGACAAAGTTGATGAGTTATTAGATGATGGCTATAATATTGACCTAGCTGTAAGTGCTGACTAACAATAAATTGAGAAATTTAGTTTTTATTTCTGGACATTTTACATATTACAAGAAGTAAAATGGTCCATCCAATGAAGAAGTTTGGGAAATACTATTATACTACCCATAACACAAGAAATCTTTTTTTTTTTTTTTTTTTTTTTTTTTTTTTTTTTTCCCGGGG
>NW_007377478.1:192402-245620 GCF_000475195.1 Diaphorina citri | reverse complement strand
GGTAGGCATTATATGATAGTTGAAACGTTAAAAGCTACAAACATTCAATCGCATGAACGGTGATGTAATACGTGATTTTTTAAAATTCTCATCCTCTTTTCAAAGTAGCCAAATTGTTTGCTCGCACTGATGCATTAGAAGGATGGTAGTCTAAATGGTAGTTTGGTATTTTTTTTTTTTTTTTTTTTTTTTTTTTTTTTTTTTTTTTTTTTCTGTAAAAAATCATATTAAAAGCTACAACTGGTTGTGGAAGAAGCTCACTAGTGGTGAGGATTCCTGCGCATAAAGGCCCTAAAAAAAGTAGATGAACAGCCATTAAATTCGATAATTCACAAACAAGAAATAGCTTTGAAAATACCAAGAGCCAACTCTCCCTAAAGATACAGACTTCTTTTGTAGTGTGAGACAAAGATGTCTAAAAAAATCATATCATAGCCTATAAGGTTATAGTTTGATAGTTTTCTCGACCTCATCTTCGTGGTGTGAACGAATAATGGGACAACTATTAGCATAATAATTAGATCACTATGTTAATAGCATATACTTAATATCATTTATTATAAAGAGACTATACTACACAATACATTGTTAGCTCCAGTGTTTCTAACGTCAAATTTCGGGATCACGTCTTCGAAAATATTTTACAATATCGCAATTTCGACTATAAAGTGTAAACTTGGCTACTAGAGATTTGCGGAAATCGGTGTGTGTGCTCTTCTTATTAAAAATAATAATGGGAACCATTTTTTTTGTGTAGTATGGTTTCCTCCGCTCTCAAATAATATATACTTTGTCTCATAGTGCCTGTGTGCTATTCATATTGTGCTCCCAGGTGTGGGCCAATAGCCTTGTTTGCATCATTCTTGAACTGTAGAAGATAATAGCTTGCTGCCATCCTACGTTTGCCACTCCTTAACGCTTGGACTCTTCTCGCATGTGTCATATCTCACTTAAGGTCTTTAACAAAGAATAATGATCTCTGCTTCAATCAAAGGAGCGTTCCCTGATGTGTTGGGTTCGCTTACTGTGATTTGTGTTTTTTTTTTTTTTTTTTTTTTTTTTTTTTTTTTTTTTTTTTTTTTTTTTTTCTGTAATTCAAATTCAAGATACATATCAATTGGGACAGCTTCCGCTATTTAAAGAGTGCGTTAGCAGAAACCTCTAATAAAAGTTATAACTTGTAGTTATAGATATTAGTAGCTAGGTAAATGTAGTCATTCGATGTTTATCACACATCACAAGCGGATTTTTGACATCAAAGTAAAGACTAGGAACTTCTAGGAAGGAAAAACAATTTACAGCGGTAAGAAAACAACTATTAAGCTGTCAAATCTGTTTGCACCTTGTCAAAATTATTGTAATAAGAGGTATGTTGAAAATTAATAATAGGTAAGTTACATTGTGAGAACAGTAATAATTACTGTGTTCATTTTTCCTTGTGTTCCATGTTCATAGTTTCCATCAAATCAAACAGAGTGACACTCAGATGGAGAGGGATAAAACCTTCAAGGAAATTCGAGAAAAGATGGAAAAAGAATGAAATATAGGATAGGAAGATATCAATGAGGGGGGTAGAATCGGAGAAACACTGCTCCCAAATTAAAAGCTGACGGCGAAGACGACGCGATGGAGGAAAAGAAGAACAATTTTCTTCGAAACAGATCGAATCGGGGAAAAAACGCCAAAGCATTTCCCGATAACCAGGGCCGGTGCTTATATTTCTAGGTCAAGCACGGAAAATTCTGAAAGACCGACAACCTTGCAGAAATAGAAAGTATAGAAACTTAGAAACCAATTATGCATAAGTGAGACAATTTTCAAGTGAAGTCCTCTTCGCTTTCCTGTTCCACTTCTTTAAAAATCCCTTCACATATTTTCCGGGAATTCTCATTCGAATTTTCCGGGAATCATGAATGAAAAATTAAGAGACAGGAAAGAGACTAAGAACGTGAGCTTTTCTCGGAATTTCATTGCATGATTGTCATTCTTTTCGACATGTGTGTTGCCCTACACCACTGAGGTTGGATTGAAATTCAAATATTTGTTACTTAGGTACTACCTACCTAGGTACTTTAAGCTCTTAACTTTAGTAACCTTCAAGTGAAAAAAATAGTATATTTTTACAGAGGGAGAGAGAGAGGAGAAGAAGAAGAAGAGAGAGAGGAGGGGGGAGAGAGAGAGGGAGAGAGGTCAAAATCCTCCCTGAATCATGTTGAGAATTTTTAGAAATGGATTTAGCTTAGAAGCATAATTTTTACTTTCTTCAAGTGTAAGTACCTACTTAGCGAAAAAAAGGCCTTTTCAGTCCCAATACATTAGGTTTTAAAAAAAGATGTTTGGTAGAGGGAACTTATCTTCTTCATCGAAGAGAGAAGGAAGACACGATAGGAGAAAGCCAGCCACTTGTAGGAAATTAAGCCTTTTTTTCTCTCTAATTAAAATTAATATTTATTTATTTTTATTTATTTATAAAGGTTAAAAAAAATACCTATAAAATTCTAGCAGTATTTAAGAGGAAAAGATTTTCTCTCAGAAATCATCCCCCACTTTTTTTTTTAAGCTTTTCTTGTAATTGTGTAAATAAAACTTTTCCCCTCCCATTTTTCCCTCCTTTTCCCTTTTCTCGTTTTCCTTTTCTTCCTAAAACATGTTGCAATTAATTATGAAGCATAAAAAGAAATTACTATGATTTGTTTTTAAGGAATAAAAAAAGCTCCCGCGAGGAAAAAGTAAGGGGGAGGGAAGCAGGAAGAGGGACAGAAAGAAAAAGAAGTGTCAGGGGAAGGGAGAAAGGAGGAGGAACGGGAGAAGAAAGGAAAAGGTAACGGGAAGAAAAAGGGAGGGTAGGGGAAGAGAGAAAGGAGGAGGAACGGGAGGAGAAAGGAAAAGGTAACGGGAAGAAAAAGGGAGGGTAGGGGAAAAGAGAAAGGAGGAGGAGGAGACGGAATTTTTTTTTTTTTTTTTTTTTTTTTTTTTTTTTTTTTTACTACCAGGGGCATATACCTTCTCTAGCTCATTCAGAATTTATACTTTAGAGATGAAAAATTTGGTTTACCAGGATTGGTTTGTTCTTTGTGCCACCCCGTACGTTTAACATGAGGAATGCAAAAGACAACTTCTCATCTAAAGTTTAAGGTCTCGGTAACAAGTTTTGTACTTCTGTATGTGTCTTCTCCTATTACTTTATTCTCCATATTCTTCTTCTTTATCATGATCTTCTTCTTCTTCTTTTACGTCTTGTCCTTATTCCTATTATTTTTCTCCTTCTTCCCTAGAAGTTTCTGCAAGCTTAGGGGACCTTCAAACTTATGTACCTATCATTGTTTTTCAATACATTACTTATTCAATTCAATTCTCCTCGTTCTCCATCTTCTTCTTTTATGTCTTGTCCTTTTTCCTCTTCTTTTTCTTCCTCATTCTATGGTATTAATAATCTTCTTCTTTTACGTCTTGTCCTTATTCCTCTTTTTCTTTTTCTCCTTCTTCTTCATCATAATCTATAATCTTCTTCTTTTACTTCTTGTCCTTATTCCTCTTCTTCTTCTGTATTTTTTTCCTAGTCAGTAAAACATATTCACATTAAATTTACATACATTGGACATTATTTTCCTGTTACGTAATCGAAAATTCGAAGCACTCATCTTCTGGCAAAACTACTACTTACTACTAGGGAAGCTAGAGATTAAATTAGTGAATCTTAAGGTAGGATTTATATAGATAAGTTGAAACGTTAAAAGTATCAAACATCAATCGATGAACGGTGATGTAATACGTGATTTTTTTAAAATTCTCATCCTCTTTTTCAAAGTAGCCAAATTGTTTGCTAGAACTGATCATTTAGAAGTTCTAGTTCTAAATGGTAGTTTGGTAGTAAAACAACATATTATAAAACTACAACTGGGTTGGGTGGAAGAACTCATAGTGTGAGGATTCTGCCATTAAAGCCCTAAAAAAAGTAGATGAAAGCATTAAATTTGATAATTCAAAACAAGAAATAGCTTTGAAAATACCAAGAGCAACCCCTAAAAAAGTCAAGACTTCTTTTGTAGAGAAAAATAGTCTAAAAAATAACCAGCATAAATTACGTGAAAATTCACTGATCACTTCGGGAAAAAAATTGAATAAATTAAAAAATAAACTTGTTAAAATACTTAAAATTATTATAAAACTACAAAATTGTTACCAAAAGTTAACTAAAATTCTAAGTCCAAAAATTCTTACAAAACTGCAAATTTCAAAGTGAACTTCTTAGAGGGGCGGGAAATCGTTTGCAGCTTCTATTTATGGGTTTATAGATCCTGATAGTAATAATTAATTTTTTTTATTATCAACACGCCAGATAGAACTCAGGTAAGATAATTAGTGAGAATTAATTTCAGAAAATGAATTACTGCCAGTCCGGAATGAATAATTTCATTATTATAGATGCCCAATGAATGATAGTGAGGAATTTGCGTAAAGGTGCAATTGCACTGAGGCAACAAATGCTTCACTGAAGCTCGCATGCTTCATATTGCAACAGCTTTTGCATGCATTGATGTGATCTTGAAGGGTGCTACATGTTTTGATCTACATCCTTCATGAAGAACTTTCATAATACGAGTATGGATGACTCTAAAGATAGCGTATGAACAAGTCATCAATGTTAACAACACACACATTGTTCATACCCGGACATTTTCACACCTACGCCAAAACTTCACAGGTGTTGCTCAGACCATTGTCTCCCCACATCAGATAAGATAAACAATAGAAAATACTGTGACCACTTGACCAGGATAGTCGCGTAGTCACACGCAAATAAAGTACAATACTATCACAGCACGATTCAGGAAAACTTATTCTGACAACTAACAAACCAACACCTTGATAACCGACTTGGCATAGTTGGCATATGCCAATTTGAATTCCCGATACACATTACTTAGGGCTGCTAGAAGTACAACAGAAGGTATACTCCGACACAGGGAAAAGTGTGTGTTTATAAGGCAAACTCTTTGATCGTATTTTATGATCTCGTCAAATGAAGATCTTCATTCAACAACACCAACATGTCTTCCAAATTCATTTTAGATTTTGGTCTTTCAGTGGATTGGAAGGGGTTGAGTGGATTGGAACACATCACATGCCTTCAGACACACTCCATTTGTCAAGGGTCTAGGTGTACTTTTCTTTGGGATCAATTTAATTTGAAGATACCATTTACTCCTTTCCCTTCCACTTCTTGTATTTCTTGCGAAAATGGTAAAAAAATAATAATAAAAAAATGTCATTCCCCCCCCCCACATGATTTCGTGAATTCTTTGGCAAACTAATATTTGTGCAAGCTTACCTGACAGTAAAACGCCCTATCGCAAGAATCACCAACATGGTGCGCCCATTTGCAAGCACTGTCGCTGAATCACTCTTCTTGACTTGCATCAATGTTATGAATCATTCGCGCTCGTCTTAAGGCGGTATTACACTGAGGCAATGTGAAGCTCTAGACAGGTTTGATACCAAACCTCACTTCGGTACTTCTTGGTACAACCTAGCTTTTATGTTATTTCAGGAAACAATGTCCGTCACTTATGTCATGAAGTCTAACCACCTCTACGGAACGATATTTATGTCATTAAGTCTATGATATGGTCACACGAGGACCTAGGCCCTAATGTTTATGTCATAAAAGCCATAAAAAAGTCTATAGCACAAAGTTTATGTCATTTTCTCTGGAATAAACCTGATTGTGCGGACTTTCTAGAGCTGCTGCAGGTGAATTTTAGAGAAACTGAGGAGGTTGAAATATACCAGTGAGGGTGCTTTGAGGTTCCATCAAGGCCCGGGGATAGCAGCTTAACTCCAAACACAAAAAGCCCACTCCGAGGCTTAGGTGTAGGGGCGAACAGACCTAAAGGATGGGTTAAGCTACTACGAATCTACGAATCTCTACGAATCTTATGTCATAAAGTCTAACCAGCTCTATGGCACGAGGGATTCCAATGGCGAAATCCGCAATACCGGAACATCGATTTCGTGAACCTCCTAACATTGGTCAGGGGTATTTAGAACTTTGATGTCTTTAAACTGTGGAGTATTTAGAACTTCAAACTGTGGAGTATTTAGAACTTTAAATTGTGGTCCATTGATCTGAATATTCACATAACTTGGGACGAACGTCTGCCTTGTGGTTTTCAACTGACCGGTAGTTTTAATAAGTTACCGGTAGTCTGGTCATTTTGATCAGTGACCCTTTGATCAGTTACCGGCAGTTTGGTAATTTTGGTGAGTTACCAACTTACCCAATGGGAAAATCCTTTAAACACCAGTGGTGTGGTTGAAGGGCTTCTTTCAGGAGAATCTTGTCAATAATAATGATTTGAGCTACTACTCAAGTTACCAAGTTACTCAAGATGGCTTGGTAATTTTGATCAGTTACCGACTTACCAAGTGGGAAGTTCCTTCAACAGTTATAACACCAGTGGCCAGTGGTTGGATGGAAGAGCTCTTTCAGGAGAATTCTGTCACAATAATAACATCCTCTCATCTTGTCATATTTGATCCTTAGAATAAACCTGCCCGCGGACCACCTAGTGGTCCGCGGACCACCAGTTGGGAACCACTGGTTTAGATAGATAAGTTGAAACGTTAAAAGTATCAAACATCATTCGATGAACGGTGATGTAATACGTGAATTTTTAAAATTCTCATCCTCTTTTTCAACGTAGCCAATTGTTTGCTAGAACTGATCTTTTAGAAGTTCTAAATGGTAGTTTGGTAGTACATATTATAAAACTACAACTGGGTTGGGTGGAAGAACTCATAGTGTGAGGATTCTGCCATTAAAGCCCTAAAAAAAGTAGATGAAAGCATTAAATTTGATAATTCAAAACAAGAAATAGCTTTGAAAATCCCAAGAGCAACCCCTAAAAAAGTCACGACTTCTTTTGTAGAGAAAAATGGTCTAAAAAATAACCAGCATAAATTACGTGAAAATTCACTGATCACTTGGGGAAAAATTTGAATAAATTAAAAAATAAACTTGTTGATATACTTAAAATTATTATAAAACTACAAAAACGTTACCGAAGATTAACTAAAATTCTTACAAAAGTCAGAAAATTTTTACAAAACTGCAAATTTCAAAGTGAACTTCTTAAAGGGGCGGGAAATCGATTGCAGCTTCTATTTATGGGTTTATAGATCCTGATAGTAATAATTAATTTTCTAGACGGATTAAGCTGTAAAGCGTTTTAAATGCAGTTAGGGTATTAAAAGTAAGCATTTAAAACGGAGCTTCTGTAAGTTTGTAACTTTTGTCGGGAAATTGAAACACATCTGTCCTTTGGAATTTCCGGGCAGTGTCGCAGTGTTGCATTTAGAGCTAAAACTAAAATACAGTATTGCCAAAGTACAGAAAAAAATCCTACAATTTCCTAATGAAACGCCCTGTTAAAATACATGTCTGTGACTCTTTCTGCAAAATAAAACCACATTCCGTGTGGCGGAAGAGGGGGGGATGTTAGGTACATGAATAAAATTATGTAATTTTCACTTGGGAAAAAGAAAAACCTAAACGTCCTAAAACACCTTAAAATAAATATTAATTAAATTTTAAATTCACGCCAAAACACTCAAATAGACTTGGATGAGAAAAGGATTTTCTTTTAAAAGATTTATTTTTGAAAAGAAGTAGAAGAAGTTGAGGATTTATTTAAAGAAAACTACACCAACGAAACGTTATCTTCATTTTATTATTATTTTGAGAACAAAATTTCTTTTCGTCAAAAACTCCATGAATAAGTTAACATTTTTTATGAATGGTAAATTAAATTTTGTTTCAGTCTTGGTCCGTCCTTGGTGTAGTATTTTACTCTTTTTAATTCGCGGTGTCACACAAGAACAATCCAGCAAACTTAGCAAATCCTAAAGTAATACCTTAGCAAAAACAGTCGCGGGCAACAGGTCGACACAGACTCCCCGCACGAACTTTGTGTAAACTTGTTGAACATCTTGATTCACATAACTCTAAATTTTAATGAAGAGGGAGGCAGAGAAGATGACCAAGACAAGATAGGAAGACGATTACAGAATAGACCCCAAAGTAGACTGTAGAATACAGTCATACTCGTAGTAAATAGCTACTAGATACCCTTCTGTTATGTTACTTTGTGAACTTGAATACATAATATCTTGGAGACATCATGCACAATCAGTTTGAGATCTGTAGGACACAGCTTAGGAAGATCTGCCGAGTTATAAGAATTCGGTATACCAATCTTTGACGCGAGAATGTGTGTTAGAACAGCGGGATAGTTTCGCTCCGTCAAAGTTGCTGTTACCTGCCTCGGTGGCGTAGTGGTCAAGGAGCTCGCCGGTAAACGTGGCGGGCGAAACGGTGCTAGTTCAATTTCTGTCGGGGAATTTAATTTTGATCCCCATTTTCTTGAGAATGTGTGCACGAGGAAGGTGCGAGTTCAATCCTTGTCTAGGTATCCTTGTCCATTTTCTTGAGCATGGAAAATTGGTAGCTCTATAATATTCTATCTTTGTGAAAGTCTACATTTTGTATTGAAATTTTAAAGGGTGTATCTCACAAAATATCAAAATACTCGTATAGATCTTCAAGATAAACAATGTTCTTTGAGATCTAGGCAGATTGAGTTTGCTTCAAGATCTATCTTTTCGTGACATTTACGATATTTCTCTTCTAATTTAATAGTGTGCTCAACAGGTCTTTCAATATTGTCAAGATCAGTGCGGTAGGTATATCAGGGTTTGGAAAACGGGACCTCATTCTCACTCCCTCTGATTTTTTTCTCTGTTGAATGGACGAACTTGAAAAGTGACGAAGTGTGAGTAGTGAGAACTGAATTTTGATCAGCATTGAATGAAGGTTGAAGATGAAGAACGGCGATTTTTCATTTAGTCTGTCTCTCTGTCTGCTTGTTTCACTATAACTCTCGAACGGGTTGTTCGATTTTTGTTCAATTTGACAAACATGTTCAACACAATCCTAAAGAAAGTTTGCTCATGATTGGATTGATTAGTAAATGCGTCTTCGGGGGCGCCGCGGGGCCATTTTTCAGGGTTGCCTGATGTTTTTGTGTTCTGAACTACTAGTTTCAGATACCAATTTATTTTTCACACTTCTACACGTCTGAGCACAGAATCATCTCTTATCCTATCTTGTTTACCTTGAAGAGACTTGTGAACGATTTGATAAATACCAAAACCCCCTTAGCCGTCTTCTTCGTTCTGTGTGAAGATCATCTTCATTTCTTCATATACCTCGTTCAGTTGGCCACAGTTCGTGAAATGGTTTTTTCAAGAGGTTCTATAGAGGGAACTGTAACTGCTAAGGTCTTATCGTCCCGAAAGCGAAGGAAGACAGGATAGGAGAAAGCCAGCCGTTCCGGGACCAACCTTATCTGTTAAGGATAGAATCCGGCCCGGGCGGGTATGGAACTCGTCAGGTAGTGTTCCACCTGACCGTAATCAGAATTTATATGCCTAATAAATCATCTGTGTATGAATCTATCATAATAACACTTGCTGCACTTGCACAATAATGAACCCATTGTTATTAAATCTAGGACCTCTCAATTTGCTAGCCATCACAGCATCACTAATTGTTTCCTGTGCCATGCTCAAAAAATATATTGCTATCTCAAATTCCATCTCAAAAACTTGTATCTGTTCTTATGTTGAACCACTGTTGGGAGCATCCAACGGTATCGACACCAAAAACTTTGCAGTCCTTCAGGTAGTTCAAGTACTAAGTTCAGAGATCAGGTGATATCAAAGAGAACCCGTCACACTCTACTGCATGTTTGATGAGGGTTCATCTAGCGAGCAGTAAAGTGTGTAGAACCTCAGACTCATATTCCGGAGATATGGGAAATTTCAAGAAATTCCTACATCCTGTTTGTTAACCATAAATGCTTGGTGCATTGTCACAATTGTCGTTCCTTGATTTTCGGAGCCCTTCCCACAGTAAAGGAGCAAAAATAAAGCCTCAGGCGTGGCTGGTCCACGCCCAAATATGGCTCTGCCACCAACCTCCAGATCCCCCACCAACCCACCCTTTAAACATATACATAATTTACCTTTCAACTGACTATGGGTGCAGGGAATTAGAGCATCTGACTGACCCATTAACCGAGTAGTCCACTGAAGAAAGTAGTTCTTTTTCCAACTCTATCACTCTACACGTCTCTACCCATAAACCACTGATTTCGGTGATTCCTAAGACGTATTTGTAATGCCTACAAGTTCAATTTGTATCATCCTTCTAGATTATGAGCTAAGACACGCAGCACGCAATATTAGAATTTATTATCAACACGCCAGATAGAACTCAGGTAAGATAATTAGTGAGAATTAATTTCAGAAAATGAATTACTGCCAGTCCGGAATGAACAAATTCATTATTATAGGTGCCCAATGAATGATAGTGAGGAATTTGCGTAAAGGTGCAGTTGCACTGAGGCAACAAATGCTTCACTGAAGCTCGCATGCTTCATATTGCCTCAGATTTTGCATGCATTGATGTGATCTTGAAAGGTGCTACATGTTTTGATCTACATCCTTCATGAAGAACTTTCATAATACGAGTATGGATGACTCTAAAGATAGCGTATGAACAAGTCATCAATGTTAACAACACACACATTGTTCATACCCGGACATTTTCACACCTACGCCAAAACTTCACAGGTGTTGCTCAGACCATTGTCTCCCCACATCAGATAAGATAAACAATAGAAAATACTGTGACCACTTGACCAGGATAGTCGCGTAGTCACACGCAAATAAAGTACAATACTATCACAGCACGATTCAGGAAAACTTATTCTGACAACTAACAAACCAACACCTTGATAACCGACTTGGCATAGTTGGCATATGCCAATTTGAATTCCCGATACACATTACTTAGGGCAAATGGCACTATGTTAAAGTTTTTGCTCTCTCCCTCCCTCTCTCTCTCTCTCTCTCTCTCTCTCTCTCTCTCTCTCTCTTACTCTGTTGTGCCAATTATGAAATAGCATATTTACAAGCGGAAACAAAAACTAACAAGATGGAGAGAGAGAGATTATGAGAAGAAAGGAGAGAGGAAATTAATTGGACAATAGAGAAAGCATGGGTGTGATAGAGAGGGGGGTAAGGTAAGTATTACGATCCACAGAAAGAGAGGGAGGGAAGAGGAACAAAAGAAAACAAAGAGAGACAGGAAATGGGAGCAAGCGAGAGAGAGAGAAATAGCAAGCTGATGTGAAAGAGACTGGGAAGAGTAGGAGGGTTAGTTTAGAAATAGAGAGAGAGAGAGAGAGAGAGCAGAATAAATAGAAAATATGTGGGTTAAAGTTATCAGAGTGAATAAGAAAATGATAAATTAGAAGTATAGAAAATAGAATGAGGAAGAGGAGGAAGCGAAAAAAATAAGGAGAGGGAGAGAGAATGGAAAATAGAACTCAAAGGGCATTTCGGTACTTCTTGGTACAACCTAGCTTTTATGTTATTTCAGGAAACAATGTCCGTCACTTATGTCATGAAGTCTAACCACCTCTATGGAACGATATTTGTGTCATCAAGTCTATGGTATGGTCACACGAGGACCTAGGCCCTAATGTTTATGTCATAAAAGCCATAAAAAAGTCTACATATAGAACAAAGTTTGTGTCATAAAGTCTAACCAGCTCTATGGCACGAGGGATTCCAATGGCGAAATCCGCAATACCGGAACAACGATTTCGTGAACCTCCTAACATTGGTCAGGGGTATTTAGAACTTTGATGTCTTTAAATTGTGGAGTATTTAGAACTTCAAACTGTGGAGTATTTAGAACTTTAAATTGTGGTCCAGTGATCTGAATATTCACATAACTTGGGACGAACGTCAACCTTGTGGTTTTCAACTGACCGGTAGTTTTAATAAGTTACCGGTAGTCTGGTCATTTTGATCAGTGACCCTTTGATCAGTTACCGGCAGTTTGGTAATTTTGATGAGTTACCAACTTACCCAATGGGAAGTTCCTTTAAACACCAGTGGTTGGGTTGAAGGGCTTCTTTCAGGAGAATCTTGTCAATAATAATGATTTGAGTTACTACTCAAGTTACTCAAGATGGCTTGGTAATTTTGATCAGTTACGGACTTACCAAGTGGGAAGTTCCTCTAACAGTTATAACACCAGTGGCCAGTGGTTGGATGGAAGAGCTCTTTCAGGAGAATTCTGTCACAATAATGACATCCTCTCACCTTGTCATATTTGATCCTTAGAATAAGCATAGATAGGAATGGATAAAATGTATATTGTAAATTAAAAAAATAAATAAAGTTATATATTCAAAATCACAAAAAAAATGGATAAAATGTATTTTGAAAATTAAAAAAATAAATAAAATTAATTATAAAAAAAAAAAAAAAAAAAAAAAAAAAAAAAAAATCAAAAAGTTACCGATTAAGTTACTCAAGATGCCAAAATGTCCATTGTGATGCATTGATGATTTCTCTTGTATGAACGTGAAAATAAATGCAGTGATATTGATAATGATACTGTACAATAAATATAAATATACATAGTACCTACATACATTAGTTACTGTTAATAAATTATTTATCATCAGATACGGTACCAGGCTTGTCAATACATATTGAATTCAACATCACGATTATAAAATACACACACCTACATAATAGTGTTGAAGTTAACGTGGCCGCGGGTTATAACACTCAAATGACGCGAAAATCTATTTCCGTGTAAATCATACTACCTACCTAGATTTATAGCTATACGTATGTAACTATGTAAAAGATTTTAGTGTGGGAAATTGCCTCGGAAAAGTAATTTTATTCTTGTAGTCTTGTACCTAGGTTTTCAGTCACCGAAGGAAAGAAGCAGGGTTCCCAAAGAAGAGGTAGACCAAGAGAAAGATACATCGACCAAATTGTGAAATATTCCGGATCCTTTACCTACTCCTTCGTCTTTTCTTCTGCCTTCACCTTCTTCTTTGTAAATTTGTATCTATGTAACTATGTAACTTGCTTATTTACACTATGTTTTATTTTGTTATTATGTAAAAATATTATCAATTTCTAGTTAGGTAGGGAGGCAGAGAAGATGACCAAGACAAGATAGGAAGACGATTACAGAATAGACCCCAAAGTAGACTGTAGAATACAGTCATACTCGTCGTAAATAATAGCTACTAGATACCCTTCTGTTATGCTACTTTGTGAACTTGAATACATAATATCTTGGAGACATCATGCACGATCAGTTTGAGATCTGTAGGACACAGCTTAAGAAGATCTGCCGAGTTATAAGAATTTGGTATACCAATCTTTGACGCGAGAATGTGTGTTAACACAGCGGGATAGTTTCGCTCCGTCAAAGTTGCTGTTACCTGCCTCGGTGGCGTCAAGGCGCTCGCCGGTAAACGTGGCGGGCGAAACGGTGCTAGTTCAATTTCTGTCGGGGAATTTAATTTTGATCCCCATTTTCTTGAGAATGTGTGCACGAGGACGGCGCGAGTTCAATCCTTGCCTAGGTATGAAATTGCGTCCCCATTTTCTTGAGCATGGAAAATTCCTACATTTTGAATTTACTTATTTATTAGCAAACATGCATGTGTATTCCCATTACATATGAATGTCTTTTGAAGTCATTAGATATAATTATGTATTACGAATGAAATAACTTCAAAAAGAACTAGACGGAACATAATAAATATGTAGATAATTGGGGAAGATGGGAAAGACTCGCAAATTTTGACTGAATAAGATCATACATATGTAAATAATTATTATGTAATCATTTTATGTTCCTTTTCATGATTAACCCTTCATTGGTGAGGAGGAGGAAGAGCTCATAGATTAAGGGCTCTTTCAGACCTCCCATAATTCGTTTTTGTCTGAAAACTCTTGGGCTCAAAAGCACCTCTTAAATCCATCCTACTTACATCAATTACATCATATTCACTTTCTACCTAAATTTACGTAATTAGTATGACAAATAAATTGGTAATTAAATACTCTAAATACGCAGAATATTCAACCCAGACTGGTTATAAACTAATTTGCTAATGGATAGGTAAATGTATGATGTATACCAGCAGTTCCTAAACTTTTTTTTACGCGGCCTCCTTTTTTTTCAATTGTGAACGCTCCGCGGTCCGTTTACTATGTTTTATATGATCTTTGCGAAGTCCTTCACGGGCCCCTCGGGGGCCGCGAACCATAGTTTGGGAATCACTGATATATACCATTCAACCATCCTGGACCCAGCAGCCTTGTGGACCAATCCTGTAGAGCTGGACTTAGAAATGGAGATATAGTCGCCAACGTCAGCAACAACAACAATCATTCAGTACTTGGCATGCGACCGTAACGAGAGAAATTTGACGACAGGACATTACACCGAAAAACTATTTCGGGACCATGTCAACCCATCGTAAAAAAACGTAATCCCGGAATCATGAGTAATTTGTCGTTAAAACTAAGCTACTAAGCCTCAGAATGAGATGTGGTCACTTCAATCTCAATTCCTTAATGGCTAATCCATAGCTTTGGACTGTTCGGTGCTCTAGGGAATTCTCCGATCATGAGAAAAAAGAGTTGAGAGAATGGAAGTGAGGGGGAGAAAAGGGCGAGGTAGACCGAAGAAAAGGTGGAAAGATTGTGTAAATGAAGACCTGGGTGAGAAAAATCAGGACTCAAGGTACACAGCAAGGCTGCCTGGAAGAGATTGACAAGAAACGCCGACCCTATTTAAATAGGATAAGGCTAGGAAGGAGGAGGAGGAGGAGGAGAAGAAGAAGAAGAAGAAGAAGAAGAAGATGATGATGATGATGATGATGATGAGAAAAAATCGTAGCTCGTCCCATTTTGCTCAAATTTGGCAAAATTGTTTCACTCATAAAGGTCGTTTTTCTCGTTATATTTTGTACCCGATCATGCCTTTGGTGGCCCTATAGAAGCTTTTCTTGGGAAATTCTTTATTTCACAAGGATGTAAAGGTGTGTCCAAACATGATGGTCGAGCGGCCGCTGCTCGATGTCGATCGACCATTGACTATGTTTGGGCACCTAAATGAGGGATTCGCTCATTAATAACTTTTGGTCTCAACACAGGCTTTTGGCGTCCCCTGACAAACTCTTTCCTAAGTTTTACAGCTCACTAACCACTGGCACTGGTGGAATGTTTATATTGCCCAGTACTATAACCAGGGCCGGTGCTTATATTTCTAGGTCAAGCACGGAAAATTCTGAAAGACCGACAACCTTGCAGAAATAGAAAGTATAGAAACATAGAAACCAATTATGCATAAGTGATACAATCTTCAACTTCTTTGAAAATCCCTTCACAGATTTTCCGGGAATCATGAATGAAAAATTAAGAGACAGGAAAGCAACTATGAACGTGAGCTTTTCCCGGAATTTCATTGCATGATTGTCATTCTAGCAATTATGCTCCTGTCATGATTCATTAGGGAACACCTTGATGGTAGCTCTATAATATTCTATCTTTGTGAAAGTCTACATTTTGTATTGAAATTTTAAAGGGTGTATCTCACAAAATATCAAAATACTCGCACCTATAGATCTTCAAGATAAACAATGTTCTTTGAGATCTAGGCACATTGAGTTTGCTTCAAGATCTATCTTTTCGTGACATTTACGATATTTCCCTTCTAATTTAATAGTGTGCTCAACACGTCTTCAATATTGTCAAGATCAGTGCAGTAGGTACATATATCAGGGTTTGGAAAACGGGACCTCATTCTCACTCCCTCTGATTTTTTTTTTCTGTTGCATGGTCGAACTTGAAAAGTGACGAAGTGAGTAGTGAGAACTGAATTTTGATCAGCATTGAACGAAGGTTGAAGATGAAGAACGGCGATTTTTCATTTAATCTGTCTGTCTGTTTGTTTCACTATAACTCTCGAACGGGTTGTCCGATTTTTGTTAAATTTGACAAACATGTTCAACACAATCCTAAAGAAAGTTTGCTCATGATTGGATTGATTAGTAATTGCGTCTTCGGGGGCGCCGCGGGCCATTTTTTCAGGGTTGCCTGATGTTTTTGTGTTTTGAACTACTAGTTTCAGATACCAATTTATTTTTCACACTTCTACACGTCTGAGCACAGAATCATCTCTTATCCTATCTTGTTTACCTTGAAGATGCTTGTGAACAATTTGATAAATACCAAAAACCCCCTTAGCCGTCTTCTTAGTTCTGTGTGAAGATCATCTTCATTACTTCATATACCTCGTTCAGTTGGCCACAGTTCGTGAAATGGTTTTGTCAAGAGGTTCGTAAAAAAGAGGAAAACAAAAAAATACCTACATTCATGTTATGTAATACCTGTGTAAATTAGTTGTTAGGTCACTAGTTTGGTTCTATTAATTGGAGGTCTTGATTGATTAAAATTTCTGAGTATGTACATACGTTATACTTATAGGTACCTGGAAGATATTAGATGATATTGTTTTGGTTGTAATTTCATATATAAATTACATATAAGTAGAATAGAATAGGAATAATTATTATTTATGATTTAAGATTATAACTACCAGGAGTAAAAGCAAATGTAATAAAAAAGAGGAAAAAACCATCTCCTCAGAAGGTATTCTTTACCTTAGGAGGTGTTTATTTTAAGTTCAAAAATTATAAAAATAAATGGAATAATATTCAATTCAATTCAATTCTACTTCGTTCTATTTGCCCTTTGCCCTTTTCTTATTCATTATTTTTCGTCATAGTCTTCTTCTTCTTCCTCTGATCCTTTGTCGTCTTCTTAGTCCTCGTGTTCTTTTTCTTCTACTTCTTCTTCTACTATTTCTATCTTCACCCTTTGCCTTCCATTTTCTCCTCCCACTTCTCTTTCTTCATCTCTTCCTCCTCTTCCCTCATCTCCTCCTCCTTCTGGTCCTCCTTCTCCTCCCTTTCCTGCTTGCTTCAATTTTTCTTTTCATCATTTTGACCGTAATCAGAATTTATATGCCTAATAAATCATCTGTGTATGAATCTATCATAATAACACTTGCTGCACTTGCACAATAATGAACCGATTGTAATTAAATCTAGGACCTCTCAATCTGGTGGCCATCACAGCATCACTAATTGTTTCCTGTGCCATGCTCAAAAAATATATTGCTATCTCAAATTCCATCTCAAAAACTTGTATCTGTTCTTATGTTGAACCACTGTTGGGAGCATCCAACGGTATCGACACCAAAAACTTTGCAGTCCTTCAGGTAGTTCAAGTACTAAGTTCAGAGATCAGAGGATATCAAAGAGAACCCGTCACACTCTACTGCATGTTTGATGAGGGTTCATCTAGCGTGCAGTAAAGTGTGTAGCTTAAGGAACCTCAAACTCAAATTCCGGAGATAGGAAATTTCAAGGAATTCTTACATCCCGTTTGTTAACCATAAATGCTGGTTACATTGTCACAATTGTCGTTCCTCGATTTTCGGAGCCCTTCCCACAGTAAAGGAGCAAAAATAAAGCCCCAGGCGTGGCTGGTCCACGCCCAAATATGGCTCTTCCACCAACCCACCCTTTAAACATATACATAATTTACCTTTCAACTGACTATGGGTGTAGGGAATTAGGGTGATTTGAACCACTGTTGGGAGCATCCAACGGTATCGACACCAAAAACTTTGCAGTCCTTCAGGTAGTTCAAGTACTAAGTTCAGAGATCAGGTGATATCAAAGAGAACCCGTCACACTCTACTGCATGTTTGATGAGGGTTCATCTAGCGAGCAGTAAAGTGTGTAGAACCTCAGACTCATATTCCGGAGATATGGGAAATTTCAAGAAATTCCTACATCCTGTTTGTTAACCATAAATGCTTGGTGCATTGTCACAATTGTCGTTCCTTGATTTTCGGAGCCCTTCCCACAGTAAAGGAGCAAAAATAAAGCCTCAGGCGTGGCTGGTCCACGCCCAAATATGGCTCTGCCACCAACCTCCAGATCCCCCACCAACCCACCCTTTAAACATATACATAATTTACCTTTCAACTGACTATGGGTGCAGGGAATTAGAGCATCTGACTGACCCATTAACCGAGTAGTCCACTGAAGAAAGTAGTTCTTTTTCCAACTCTATCACTCTACACGTCTCTACCCATAAACCACTGATTTCGGTGATTCCTAAGACGTATTTGTAATGCCTACAAGTTCAATTTGTATCATCCTTCTAGATTATGAGCTAAGACACGCAGCACGCAATATTAGAATCTTTATTATCAACACGCCAGATAGAACTCAGGTAAGATAATTAGTGAGAATTAATTTCAGAAAATGAATTACTGCCAGTCCGGAATGAACAAATTCATTATTATAGGTGCCCAATGAATGATAGTGAGGAATTTGCGTAAAGGTGCAGTTGCACTGAGGCAACAAATGCTTCACTGAAGCTCGCATGCTTCATATTGCCTCAGATTTTGCATGCATTGATGTGATCTTGAAAGGTGCTACATGTTTTGATCTACATCCTTCATGAAGAACTTTCATAATACGAGTATGGATGACTCTAAAGATAGCGTATGAACAAGTCATCAATGTTAACAACACACTCATTGTTCATACCCGGACATTTTCACACCTACGCCAAAACTTCACAGGTGTTACTCAGACCATTGTCTCCCCACATCAGATAAGATAAACAATAGAAAATACTGTGACCACTTGTCACACGCAAATAAAGTGTACCTTCCATCACAGCGCGATGCAGGAAAACTTATTCTAACAAACCAACACCTTGGTAACCGACTTGGCATAGTTGGCATATGCCAATTTGAATTCCCAATACACATTACTTAGGGCTGCTAGAAGTACAACAGAAGGTATACTCCCACACAGGGAAAAGTGTGTGTTTATAAGGCAAACTCTTTGATCGTATTTTATGATCTCGTCAAATGAAGATATTCATTCAACAACACCAACATGTCTTCCGTTCTTTCAGTGGATTGGAAGGGGTCGAGTGGATTGGAAGTATTGGAACACATCACATGCCTTCAGGCACACTCCATTTGTCAAGGGTCTAGGTGTACTTTTCTTTGGGATCAATTTAATTTGAAGATACCATTTACTCCTTTCCCTTCCACTTCTTGTATTTCTTGCGAAAATGGTAAAAAAATAATAATAAAAAAATGTCATTCCCCCCCCCCACATGATTTCGTGAATTCTTTGGCAAACTAATATTTGTGCAAGCTTACTTGACAGTAAAACGCCCTATCGCAAGAATCACCAACATGGTGCGCCGAACAAGCTGGGCCCGTCCCTCCGGGAATTTTTTAGCCCGTAGTTTATTCGATCGTAGTTCTTCTTCCTCTCCTTTTTCTTTTTTTTTTCTTCTTCTTCTTCTTCTTCCTCTTCTTTTTCTCCTCTTCTCCTTGTTATTTTCCCATCCCAATGAGGTCTGCTGTCGTCGTCATCCTCTTTAAATCATCAGATACATGATGTAGAATGGAAAGAGAGACGGTAAAAGACTCAAAGGTTTAATTCAGAGTAAAGAGGAGAAGAAAAACGAAAGAGAGAAAGGAGAAGAATCAAAACGAAGGTACATACTATATTGAAAGACCTGAGAGAAATAGAGAGGAAGAAGAAGAAGAACAGAAAAGGAGGAGAGGGACAAATGGAAATCAAGGGACATACGAGAATAGTAAAAAGATCTGAGAAAATAGTAAGGAGAAAGGGAGAGGAGACACAAAAATGTAAGTCAAGGGACATACGAAAATAGTAAAAGATCCGAGAGGAATAGAGAAGGGAGAAAGGAAGAAGGAAGAGGGAGGGGAAAAAACTTCGCAATGGGGGAGACTAAAAACATGTGAGGAGAAAGAAGGTAGTAAAAAGTTCGAAAGTATAAACGGGGTAAAAATATGAGAGTTAAAAGCTCTCAAAAGGAGATATGATAGAGACACGGAGAGATAAATGGGAGGGAGAGGTGAGCAGTTCTGAGACATGTAAATATACACATAGCTCCCCATATAATATGACCAGACGGGGACATACCTCGGGGGAGTAGTAAAAACCTTGCTTTAACCCCTCTCGTCCTGTCTCCTCCTTTAACCCATTACGACCTTCTAAAGTTCTACCCTTAGATGGTGCGCCCATTTGCAAGCACTGTCGCTGAATCACTCTTCTTGACTTGCATCAATGTTATGAATCATTCGCGCTCGTCTTAAGGCGATATTACACTGAGGTGACTGAGGCAAGATGAAGCTCTAGATAAGTTTGATCACTCCCTTCTTTTGAATATTTTCCCCTTTTATACCTCAATTTGTCAAGTTATACTTTGTTATGATTTCTAACGCTTGTAGATCAATGGGCTGAAGAAATTTCTTCTTCTTCTTCTTCTCCTCCTCCTACTGCTCTTTTTCTTTTCCTCTTTCTCTCTTTTCTTCCTTCTTCTCTTCCTCCTCCTTCTTTCTTATTTTCCTCTTACTTCTTCATTTTCTTTTCCTCCTTCTTCTCCTCATTTTTCTACTTCTTTTTCTTTTCCTCTTCTTTTTAATTTTAAAAATAATAAAATTTCCTTCCTACAGGATAAGGAAAGCAAAAAGGAGAGAATAGAATATGAAATATTTGTTTCATATTTCTGCTTTAAATATAGAAACTTTATAAAAAAAAAAAAAAAAATCAAAAAGTTACTGATTAACTTACTCAAGATGCCAAAATGTCCATTACGTAAGGGTCCTAGCTAGTGCTAATCGTTTGTAGATTTTCTTCTACAACTAGGTACCTGAAAACGGCTTCTTTCTCTGTGGCTTATAATACCTATCTCTAGTAGCTCTGTCAAGTGTCAAACTGTTTTGACTAGGCTCCTTCATTCAAGTGAACTATCAATTACGGCCGGTTTTAAAATTCCAAACTTACCTAGACTTAGGACCACGGTTTGTTCCCGGACAGGTAGGCCATTTGTGGCGTTTTTGTGATGCATTGATGATTTCTCTTGTATGAACGTGAAAATAAATGCAGTGATAGTGATAATGATACTGTATAATAAATATAAATATACATAGTACCTACATACATTAGTTAATAAATTATTTATCATCAGATACGGTACCAGGCTTGTCAATACATATTGAATTCAACATCACGAGTATAAAATACACACACCTACATAATAGTGTTGAAGTTAACATGGCCGCGGGTTATAACACACTCAAATGACGCGAAAATCTATTTCCGTATAAATCATCCTACCTACCTAGATTTATACTATTTATAGCTATAAAATTTATATGTAAAAGATTTTAGTGTGGGAAATTGTAATTTTATGGTAGTAGGTACCCAAGTTTACAGTCACCGAAGGAAACAGGCAGAAGGAAGAGGTAAACCAAGAGAAAAATTAGGTACATCGACCAAATTATGAAATATTCCAGATCCAAATCCCTTTACCTCCTCCTTCTTATTTTCTTCTGCCTTCCTCTAGTTCCTCTTCTTCTTCTTCTTCTTCTTCTTCTTCTTCTTCTTCTTCTTATTCTTCTATTTGCCCTTTGCCCTTTTCTTATTCATAATTTTTCGTCTTCGTCTTCTTCCTCTTATCCTTTGTCTTCTTCTTAGTCGTCGTTTTCTTCTCTTTCTCCTCCTTCTTCTACTGCTACTTCTCTCCACCCTTTGCCTTCCATTTTCTCCTCCCACTTCTCTTTCTTTATCTCTTCCTCCTCTTCCCTCATCTCCTCCTCCTTCTGGTCCTCCTTCTCCTCCCTTTCCTGCTTGCTTCAATTTCTTTTCTTTTCATCATTTTCTCTGCGCCCAACCAGTACATGACTACAACGTGATTTTATGACTCTGCGTTCGGTTTTCGGGGTGCACTCACTCCCATGAGGATAACTTGTGAGTAGCGACAAGTGGCGGCATCGAAGATCTTATTGTATTCCAATCAACCAAGATGTATGGAGTCATTTGAAATTAGGACCTTTAGAAAATCAGACTCTTAGAAAGTCGGAGCCCTTAGGCCAGCCGGACAGACAACACTCCCTTCTTTTGAATATTTTCCCCTTTTATACCTCAATTTGTCAAGTTATACTTTGTTATGATTTCTAACGCTTGTAGATCAATGAGCTGAAGAAATTTCTTCTTCTCCTCCTACTGCTCTTTTTCTTTTCCTCCTCTTTCTCTCTTTTCTTCCTTCTTCTCTTCTTCCTCCTTCTTTCTTATTTTCCTCTTACTTCTTCATTTTCTTTTCCTCCTTCTTCTCCTCCTACTGCTTGTTTTTCTTCTCCTTCTTCTTCTTCTTCTCCTCCTTCTCCTTCTTCTTCTTCCTCCTTCTTGTCCTTATTTTTCAACTTCTTTTTCTTTTCCTCTTCTTTTTAATTTTAAAAATAATAAAATTTCCTTCCTACAGGATAAGGAAAGCAAAAAGGAGAGAATAGAATATGAAATATTTGTTTCATATTTCTGCTTTAAATATAGAAACTTTATAATCCTTGGACTTGAGATTATATTAAAGGTTCTTTTTTTTATTATTCATTTATTTCTTCTTTTTTTCCTCGCACATTTTATTTCGCACAAAATGAAAGTACAAAAAAGAAAGAAAGAAAAAAAAAAGAACGAATGAAATTTTAAAATTGTTGCATTGTTGCAACATTTAATTCCCCAGTTTTTTTCCGCAATTAAAAAAGTAAAATAGAAAACAACTTTTGCTCAATTTATTAAGTGACACAGTTTTATTTTTCTCTCATCTGTTTGAAACTTTTTAAGCATAAAATAATTAATTATAGTGTAAAACTTTGGTTAAATAATAATCAAAAAATATATTGTTACATTCTTTGCATTTTATGCGTATATAATTATTTGTTTTATTCATTTATTCTAAACAAATGTAATCTAAATGTTTAATTATTTGTGGTGAGGCTGAGAGCCTCTTCACCATCTTTACTGACACCACAATGTTACAAAGTGCCCAATTTACTATTTCCATCAGCTCTGTTATTTTTCTTTTTATTCTGGTAATACCGCTACTGGTCGCTACTCGATTAAAGTAGCTACTCAATTGTCCTCACGAGGCTGAGTGCACCCCGAATATTAAGCAAAGTGCCGAAAAAAATTCGACCCCGACGGGAATCGAACCCTTGACCTTCGGCGTACACGGAGGCTTTTCATTTAGAGTTTTATTTATTTTTCAAATTTTATGCACGATTAGTTTGACCTCCAAAAATTGATAGAAGGGCTGCACATCACTCGCAACCACATTCAAAGAAAAATCGCTGTGCTCCCCTCCATCGTACGTGATAGGGGGAAGCAGTAAACATCTCAGACAGCACTTATCTTGAGAGAAAAAATGATCTTTTAAGTTTTTCCGGAAAGCAGAAAAAAAACGATAAAAATAAGTAACAAGATTTCACATGAAGGTCTCTCTCTCCTCTCTCTCTTTCTCTCTCTCTCTCTCTCCCTCCCTCCCTCTACCACACATTTGGACGTTAGATGTCTGGGTGTTGGACCTTTAACTTCTGCAGGGCCAGAAAAGTTGACAAGGGTTGACGTCGAAACCTTTGTCGGTCAGAAAATCAGAAACATTTGACCGAGGTCACTTCATTTCCATGAAATTCATGTGAATAAATGAAGCTAAATGTGCTGAAGTACCAAATTTAATTTGCTATCTGAAATTCTGGATTAGTTTGTCCTTTGTGTCAGTCAATTTTTTTTTTCTAAAGTCAATTTGTTTCGCAGCCATTTTAATTCGGAGTAATGAAACTGTTACCTGAGACTCATGTGGTCTTTGTCGTAGCATGGCCATCCCATAGTATGTCCTTCAATGAAGCTAAATGTGCTGAAGTACCAAATTTAATTTGCTATCTGAAATTCTGGATTAGTTTGTCCTTTGTGTCAGTCAATTTTTTTTCTAAAGTCAATTTGTTTCGCAGCCATTTTAATTCGGAGTAATGAAACTGTTACCTGAGACTCATGTGGTCTTTTGTCGTAGCATGGCCATCCCATAGTATGTCCTTTGTCACAATAGAATAGAATATATATCATTTATACTGCCAGGATGAGACTGAAACGTCCTTTTTCCCCAGCAGTCTAAATGAGGTCCCGGATGGGTGATGAGAAACATGTAAAGATTGAGTGACTATCCAAAAGAACTAACTACCTACTCTTTTTTAGTGAACTACTCAGTCGATAACGCAGATCCTAAAACATGCAGATCCTAAAACATGTAACGCACTCTCTCCCCATATTTTTTTTTTTTTTTTTTTTTTTTTTTTTTTTTTTTTTTTTTTTTTTTCTCCTTCGTGTTTCTCAGAGAAAAAACTCTCCTGTTCCTTATTTCTCCATTATTAGATTTAGATTAAGGAGCATAGCCTTGTTTCCCTATCCCCCTCCCAAGTAAATTGTACCAGATCTTCTTTGATAACACTGGAAAATGAAAACAGTATTGCTAAAGCGGTGGTTTCGACGTACCTAGTCGAGGTATAATCTTAAAAAAAAAAAAAAAAATCAACAACAATAACAATATCTTTAGATAAGAGTATCATAGGAAAAAGAAAAAAAAATCACTGCCAGCCTCATGGTTAGCTTAGTTGGTAGTGTGTCTGCCTTGTCTGCTAGGACGCGGGTTCGATTCCCGCCCGGGGCGGATTTTATCCTGATGGGATAATGTTCGTTCTCGGAACGGCCAGAAGTGCTAGGACCCTAACTTAATGAACACTCTGACATCGTCCCTGGGGGTTAAACTTAAAAAAAAAAAAAAAAATCAACAACAATAACAATATCTTTAGATAAGAGTATCATAGGAAAAAGAAAAAAAAATCACTGCCAGCCTCATGGTTAGCTTAGTTGGTAGTGTGTCTGCCTTGTCTGCTAGGACGCGGGTTCGATTCCCGCCCGGGGCGGATTTTATCCTGATGGGATAATGTTCGTTCTCGGAACGGCCAGAAGTGCTAGGACCCTAACTTAATGAACACTCTGACATCGTCCCTGGAGGGAAAAATCATATTACCGAAAGGAAATCCCTTATTTTTCCCTCTTTTTCCCTCTTTTTCTTTGCTTTCCCTCCGCTCTCCCTATCCTCTCCCTTCTTAATCTCTTCCTCCTTCCCCTTCTCTCCTTAATCTTTCCTCTTCTCTCCCCTCGTAATCTCTTCCTCCTTCCCCTTCTCTTTTTCTTCCCCTTTTTCTACTCCAAACACTGCTATAAATGAATTGTGAATTTCATATCCTCTCTTTCATATCTCTTTCTCTCTCTAAATTTTCTTTTGTTTTCATTCCCCAATTAATTTCTCTTATACTCTCTCTCTCTCCCTCTCTCTTTCTTTCTCTCTCTCTCTTTCTTTCTTCGTTGTTCCCTATCCCCCTTTCGTACCATCTTCCGTCATGCACGATCTCTCTCTCTCCCCTTTTCTTTCATTATATCCTCTATCTCTTAATTCCATATTCTCCTCATTCTCTCCTCTCTCTTTCTTCCTTCCTTTTTCTCAAATCCTCTCTCTTCTTCTCTCCTTTTTCCCACACCCTCTCTTTCTTTTTGTCTCTTTTTCTTGCTCTCTAATTCCTTCATCCCCTTTACACTTCCTTCCCTCTTTTTCCCCCCTTCCCTCTCTTTCTCCTCCTTCTCTCTTTTTTCCCCTCACACCTTTTTCGACATTAGCGAAATTGCACTATGTTGAAGTTTTTGCTCTCTCCCTTCCTCTCTCTCTCTCTCTCTCTCTCTCTCTCTCTCTCTCTCTTACTCTGTTGTGCCAATTATGAAATAGCATATTTACAAGCGGAAACAAAAACTAACAAGATGGAGAGAGAGAGAGAGAGATTATGAGAAGAAAGGAGAGAGGAAATTAATTGGACAATAGAGAAAGCATGGGTGTGAGAGAGAGGGAGGTAAGGTAAGTATTACGATCCACAGAAAGAGAGAGAGAGGGAAGAGGAACAAAAGAAAACAAAGAGAGACAGAAAATGGGAGCAAGCGAGAGAGAGAGAGAAATAGCAAGCTGATGTGAAAGAGAGAGAAAGAGACTGGGAAGAGTAGGAGGGTTAGTTTAGAAAAAGAGAGAGAGAGAGAGAGAGAGAGAGAGAGAGAGAGAGAGAGAGAGAGCAGAATAAATAAAAAATATGTGGGTTAAAGTTATCAGAGTGAATAAGAAAATGATAAATTAGAAGCATAGAAAATATACAATGAGGAAGAGGAGGAAGCGAAAAAAATAAGGAGAGGGAGAGAATGGAAAATAGAACTCAAAGGGAGAGAACAAGCTGGGCCCGTCCCTCCGGGAATTTTTTAGCCCGTAGTTTATTCGATCGTAGTTCTTCTTCCTCTCCTTTTTCTTTTTTTTTCTTCTTCTTCCTCTTCTTTTTCTCCTCTTCTCCTTGTTATTTTCCCATCCCAATGAGGTCTGCTTTCGTCGTCATCCTCTTTAAATCATTAGATACATGTAGAATGGAAAGAGAGACGGTAAAAGACTCAAAGGTTCAATTCAGAGTAAAGAGGAGAAGAAAATGAAAGAGAGAAAGGAGAAGAATCAAAACGAAGGGACATACTATATTAAAAGACCCGAGAGAAATAGAGAGGAGAGAAGAAGAAGAAGAACAGAAAAGGAGGAGAGGGACAAATGGAAAAGACATACGAGAATAGTAAAAAGATCTGAGAAAATAGAAAGGAGAAAGGGAGAGGAGACACAAAAATGTAAGTCAAGGGACATACGAAAAGAGTAAAAGATCCGAGAGGAACAGAGAAGAGAGAAAGGAAGAAGGAAGAGGGAGGGGAAAAAACTTCGCAATGTGGGAGACTAAAAACATGAGAGGAGAAAGATCGGAGTAAAAATTTCGAAAGTATAAACGGGGTAAAAATATGAGAGTTAAAAGCTCTCAAAAGGAGATATGATAGAGACACGGAGAGATAAATGGGAGGGAGAGGTGAGCAGTTCTGAGACATATAAATATACACATAGCTCCCCATATAATATGACCAGACGGGGACATACCTCGGGGGAGTAGTAAAAACCTTGCTGTAACCCCTCTCGTCCTGTCTCCTCCTTTAACCCATTACGACCTTCTAAAGTTCTACCCTTAAACTTCCGCGTCGAAGTATATTATGGTGTTCACGATTATTTTATGTTGTACGTCCTCCCCCTCCCACCCATGTACCCACCACCTTCTCCTCCCCCTACCACCCAATCCCTTCCCTCTTCTCTTCCTCTCCTCCAATTATTGTTGCGCGGGGTAGGTATATTAGTTCAACTCCTGTACACGTATTAACCCCTCTTCCTCCTTCCTCTCCCTTCTATCTTCTCTCTCCCTTCCTTCCCTCTTTCCCTCTCCTTTCCAGCTTTCCTCCTCTAGGTCCTCCTATTCACTGAGCTATACTTTCTCCTATTTATCCTCCCTCTTTTTCTTCCTTCTCCTTTTTCCTCCTTCCCCTCTTTATTATAGACCCTCCTAAACAATTTCCACTCTTTCCTCTTCTTCTCCACTCTCCTCCTTTTTCCTCATCAGTCGAGGTAAATCTTAAAAAAAAAAAAAAAAATCAACAACAATAACAATATCTTTAGATAAGAGTATCATAGGAAAAAGAAAAAAAAATCACTGCCAGCCTCATGGTTAGCTTAGTTGGTAGTGTGTCTGCCTTGTCTGCTAGGACGCGGGTTCGATTCCCGCCCGGGGCGGATTTTATCCTGATGGGATAATGTTCGTTCTCGGAACGGCCAGAAGTGCTAGGACCCTAACTTAATGAACACTCTGACATCGTCCCTGGAGGGAAAAATCATATTACCGAAAGGAAATCCCTTATTTTTCCCTCTTTTTCCCTCTTTTTCTTTGCTTTCCCTCCGCTCTCCCTATCCTCTCCCTTCTTAATCTCTTCCTCCTTCCCCTTCTCTCCTTAATCTTTCCTCTTCTCTCCCCTCGTAATCTCTTCCTCCTTCCCCTTCTCTTTTTCTTCCCCTTTTTCTACTCCAAACACTGCTATAAATGAATTGTGAATTTCATATCCTCTCTTTCATATCTCTTTCTCTCTCTAAATTTTCTTTTGTTTTCATTCCCCAATTAATTTCTCTTATACTCTCTCTCTCTCCCTCTCTCTTTCTTTCTCTCTCTCTCTTTCTTTCTTCGTTGTTCCCTATCCCCCTTTCGTACCATCTTCCGTCATGCACGATCTCTCTCTCTCCCCTTTTCTTTCATTATATCCTCTATCTCTTAATTCCATATTCTCCTCATTCTCTCCTCTCTCTTTCTTCCTTCCTTTTTCTCAAATCCTCTCTCTTCTTCTCTCCTTTTTCCCACACCCTCTCTTTCTTTTTGTCTCTTTTTCTTGCTCTCTAATTCCTTCATCCCCTTTACACTTCCTTCCCTCTTTTTCCCCCCTTCCCTCTCTTTCTCCTCCTTCTCTCTTTTTTCCCCTCACACCTTTTTCGACATTAGCGAAATTGCACTATGTTGAAGTTTTTGCTCTCTCCCTTCCTCTCTCTCTCTCTCTCTCTCTCTCTCTCTCTCTCTCTGGCGACGAGTGACGCGACGTAGCGACGTGTTATATTCTTTGCTTTGGATTATGTTTTCTTGATAGATTTTCCTGGCGAAGTCCCCCCCGGGGAAATCAGATGTTGAAAGTGAACTAGCGGTAGTCATCAGCGGTGGCCAAACTTGAGGGGGCCGAAATCGGAACCGTCGGCTGAAATGGGGGACAAATTTAGGCAGACCAAATGGGTATCTTCGTCTAAACTGAGGGTCAGCCTGGGTCAACGGCCAAATATTGGGTGGAGTACATTGGGACCAATGATTACATATTTTGATACCCTACCCAGGCAAATTTTATCCTACACAGGTAAGGTTCGTTCTCGGACTAGCTGCCATTTTCCTATCCTGGTCTCCTTATCTCTTCGATTAAAGGACGATAAGACCGCCTTCGTTATAGGTCCCACTAAGAAAGTTACTCAGAAGGAAAATTCGGGTATTTTAAATGTCCCACATTTTGAAGCCCCCTGTGGCACACTTACTTACTAGACTGCAGTCTAATATGAATCCATACAGTCGGAAAATTAAAAATATTGCACCCACTTGTACAGTACATGACTACAACGTGATTTTATGACTCTGCGTTCGGTTTTCGGGGTGCACTCACTCCCATGAGGATAACTTGTGAGTAGCGACCAGTGGCGGCATCGAAGATCTTATTGTATTCCAACTAACCAAGATGTACACGTTGGAGTCATTTGAAATTAGGACCTTTAGAAAATACCTTTATTAACCTTTATTTATTATTAACTTAGATGACTTTTTTATCTACGGTGGAGTCCAACACATGCAGCCGCACATTGGACTCCTCTTACACTTAACATATTTTTTTTTACAAAAAAAAAATAAATAATAATAATAAATAAAAAAATAAATCAGACTCTTAGAAAGTCGGACCCTTAGGCCAGCCGGACAGACAAATCTAGGTCTATCAGATGGCTGGATTTTGTGGGGGCGCCAGTGGCCGGCAATGTTGGCCTCCCACGTCCCAATGCCCCGATTGGACTTGAAATTTGAAGAGTGAAATCCCTTTGTGTGTTTAATATTTTTGAAAAATTTCATTAAAATCGAACTAACCGTCCAGAAGTTATCGCGGAATAAACGCACAAAAAGTCTTTTTCAAACTAAATGCAAAATGGAATTTAGCTAAAAATCGTCGAGCTACGTTAGAATTCACTTCGTTCGATATTAAACCATTATTATTATATTATGTATTTATGATTTTATGTGATATGTTTTCTAGTACAATATATCTATGTAGTATGTTTTGTTGGCATAATATTCCCAGTTTGTAATTATGTAGCCATGATCCCACTCTGTACTATATTATGTCGATGCCCCCCCCACTCCACATTTTCTCCATATTTTGAAAACCGCCAGTGGCGTGTGGCGTGATTTTCAGAAGGGGAAGCTATAAACCCATAATATACAGTATGCCGATCTGTTGGTGGTTTTGGAATTCCGACCATATCCGGAATTAGCATGCACTTTTTTCGAGAAAAATGTCGATTAGTCAATTCCTTGAGAAATTTAAATGAGTACCCCTATTTAATTTGAATCGAATGATTACTTATACACCATTTTCGGCAAAAAGAAGAAGAAGAGATATATATTTTTAGTCCTCTCTCTCTCTCTCTCTCTCTCTCTCTCTCTCTCTCTCTCTCTCTCTCTCTCTCTCTCTCTCTCTCTCTCTCTGGGTGTCATTAGGGTTCGGCAAGTAAAAAATTGGAGTGAGGGTTGAAGAAAAAAAAACTTTTTAAACTCTCCAGAAATATTAATAACTCTAATCCTTTTTTGTCCTCTCTCTTTCTCCTTCTAGATACTCTCTCTCCCCTCTCTCCATCCATCTCTCTCTCTCCCTTCTTCCATCTCTCTCTCTCCCTTCTCTTCTTCCTTCCTCTCTCTTTCTCCTTCCCTTTATCCATCTCTTTCTCTATCTCCTTTCTCTCTCCCTATTTTCTCCTTCTCTCTACTCACTTATCCCCTCTGTCTCTCTCTCTCTCTCTCTCCGTCCCTTTCTCCTGCCCTTCTTTCGCACTCTCATAAAGTTGAACTTTTCCCCCACACTCTCTATTTGTCCGTTTATTATAGTGTTTAGAAATCAAAACTTTGGCAGTAACGGGTGGCCGGTGCGGTGTCAGCAAAAAAGCCATCACCCTTTTTTCAACCGTTAGTAGGGCCATTTGGGATTCAATATTTTGGTCATTTTGACATTTTTATATATATAATATATCTATATAGCTATCTTAACTTAATTCATACTTGACTCGGATTCGAAGTTGGGTGGAAGAGAATCCTGCCATTAAAGCCTCTGAGTAACCTCTGTGGCCGTATGGGTATTAGGCTTGCAGGAGGTACTTGGTTCGATACCCAGTAGAGTCGAAGAACGTCAAATATCAGTACTGAGTTAGTAATGGGAGAAAATATTAGATTGATCTTCAACGAACTTCTGCAAATGACATTATTCCTTAGGTATTTTGTGTTCGGATGTTTTCTCCTTGTGTTTGTGTGCATTGAATTAGGCCAGTGGTTCTCAAACTTTTTTTGGCCGCGGAGCACCAAGCAACTGCTGTAAATTCTACGGAGCACCCCCTCCAACCCTTTAGGTATTTTTAAAAATGATTCGGAATGATTCGGAAATGTTCATTAGTCCTCGCATTCCTCTTTCCCTCTTTATCGTCATTTATCCCTCGGATGTTTCCATTTTCAAAACCTTGCTATAATACCCTAGATTTTTTTTTTCTAGATTATCTTTTTCTACCATGATGAAAATATTCCTGACAAGAATCAAGATGTCTATGCTTATAATATCTCACTTTATCATACCTCTCTCTTTCTTCCTCTCTCCCTCTGTCTCCTTTTCTCTTCCTTTCGCTCCATTTCTCTGTCTCTCTCCCTATCCATATCTCTCTCCAGCTTCTTGACTATTACTCTTTTTGCAAAACCACATAGCTTTTTACAACCCTACGTGCTTCTTCCTCTTCTACTTCTCTACCTTTCTCTTCTCTTTGCCTTCTTCTTTACCTCTTCATCTTCTTCTTTACCTTCTCCTTCCTGTCCTTCACCTCCTTCTCTTTCTACTTCCTCGTCTTCTACTTCTCTACGTTTCGTCTTTTTCTTCTTCTTTGCCTTCTTGTTCTGCATCCCCTCCTTCTTCTTTTATTTCCTCCTATTCTTATACTTCTATTTCCTCTTCTTTCTTCCCATTTTTCCTCTCCCCTCTATTATTTCCTTCCTTCTTTTCTTCTTTCTCTCCCATTACTTTCCTCCTTATACTTCCCTTCTAATCCTCCACCAGGATTTCTTCTGTTACTCTTTTCTATACCATTATTTCCTGTCTATATTTTTTCTTCCTTTTTCATCTTCTTCTTCTTTTTCTTCTTCTTCTTCTTCTTCTTTTTCTTCTTCTTCTTCTTCTTTTCTTTCCTTCTTAAAGTAATAAAGCACGGTTACGTGCCTTGGTGTTTTTGAACGGACGAAGTGAGTTCCAAATTTTTTTTTCCAAATCCTCGGAAAATTGTCCCAAAAAATTTCCGGCCAATTCAGGGAAATTAGAGGAGAAGTATCCTATCTAGAGATTTCGGAGGGAAAATATGGGAACAAGGTTGGAAGCATATTGGGTTTCCCCCCAAAAGAAGGAATTCGGGACAAAGGAATGGAAGGACGAAAAAGAGAGGCACAGGGAGAATAATTGTTCTGGATTTTTAGAACTCTAGAGAATTATTATGGAAACAGTTTTTTTATGAGTTTTGAAACAGGAAGGAGGAAATTTCTAGGCTGTGTGCTGTGTGTCTGACCAGTGTTAGGTTCACTTTCCATATCCCAATGGGCACTTGGTGTCCCATTCATTATTCACTTTCCCCTATTTACGATTGAAAAATAAAAATAAAATCCAATATTTATGATTTTTTTCTTGTACAGGTGTTTTTGTCTGTCTACTGTCCACCTGTCTCTGGAATTCATTCGCTGTGGGAATTGTGGGTGCTCTATTGATAAATATCACACTGGGCTTAGAAAGTTCTTTTTCGATTCCCGGTGGGATGTTAGATACCACCCCTCTGCTTTCCCTGAATTGGTCGGAATTTTTTCTGAAATTTTACTTTATTATTATTATTATTATTATTTATTATTATTATTATTTTGAAAACCGATATATTATATACAATTTTATACATGTATCGATATATTGCGAAAATCAACATCCCTAGAACCAAGCACACCCCACACCACTACGGACAATATTTTGAAAACCCCCAACCAGTGTTGCTCGGTATTCAGGATTCGCATCAAAAATGTGAACCAGCGGCAGCGTGCTTGTTGCTATTATTTTAATGCTTTAATTTTCATTAATATTTTATAATGAAGCCCCCATCCCCCCCCCACACAGAGTTTTTGGCCGGAGTGAATTAGGGTGGGGAGGGAAGGGGTAGAGGAAAGAAGGGAGGGTTGAACTTAACGGACGGAAATAGTGAGGGGAGAGTTTATGGGAGGAGGGAAGAAAAGGAAGGGAGAATGGTCTCCGGTTTTGGCCGGAGTGAATTTGGGAGAGGAGAGTGGATGGGTGGGTGAAAAGGGAGATCAAGGGAGGTGAGTTCTCCAGTTTTGGCCGGGGTGAATTTAGGAGAGGAGAGTGGATTTGAGGGGAGGGAAAGTAATAGAGGGAGGGAATTGTCACAATAGAATAGAATATATATCATTTATACTGCCAGGATGAGACTGAAACGTCCTTTTTCCCCAGCAGTCTAAATGAGGTCCCAGATGGGTGATGAGTGACTATCCAAAAGAACTACTCTTTTTTAGTGAACTACTCAGTCGATAAGTCCTAAAACATGTAACGCAGATCCTAAAACATGTAACGCACTCTCTCCCCATATTAGGTATGTACCTATAGGAACATAGGACTGAGTGCTGAGTAGTTCACTGAAAAGAGTAGTTCTTTTTTATAACTCACTCACACTTTACACAAATAAAAAAAAAAAAAAAAAAAAAAAAAAAAAAAAAAATGAGCAAATATTATTATGAAGGAGCTAATTTCTTTTCCAATTGCACTATTTTTCCTTGTTATTACATTTTTTTTCCTCATTTTGCATTCTGAAATCTCTCTCTTTTTTTCGTCTCAAACTTGGGATGTCTCGGTTTTTTTATTTTATTATTATTATTCTGGCGACGGGTGACGCGACGTAGCGACGTGTTATATTCTTTGCTTTGGATTATGTTTTCTTGATAGATTTTCCTGGCGAAGTCCCCCCCGGGGAAATCAGATGTTGAAAGTGAACTAGCGGTAGTCATCAGCGGTGGCCAAACTTGAGGGGGCCGCAATCGGAACCGTCAGCTGAAATGGGGGACAAACTTAGGCAGATCAAATGGGTATCTTCGTCTAAACTGAGGGTCAGCCTGGGTCAACGGCCAAATATTGGGTGGCGTACATTGGGACCAGAGATTACATATTTTGATACCCTACCCAGGCAAATTTTATCCTACACATGTAAGGTTCGTTCTCGGACTACCTGCCATTTTCCCATCCTGGTCTCCTTATCTCTTCGATTACAGGACGATAAGACCGCCTTCGTTATAGGTCCCACTAAGAAAGTTACTCGGAAAGAAAATTCGGGTATTTTAAATGTCCCACATTTTGAAGCCCCCTGTGGCACACTTACCTACCAGACTGCAATCTCATATGAATCCGAAACTATGCGGAGTACCTGGAAGCTCTTCGCGGAGCACCTGAAAGCTCTTCGCGGAGCACAGTTTGAGAACCACTGAATTAGGCTTTAAGTATTTTAACCAAAACAGAGTCTAAATAAATAAATAGTTATCCATATTATTGCCAAACTAATTAATATCTACATTAATCAGTACTCCATTGCTATTCTCTCCAATCTATGGCAAACTGAACATTGTATGGCACTTGTGATTTTATGCATGCATATGCACAAGTATGTTGAATGTATTAATTTGTATGAATGCCGGGTAATTAAATTACGTATGCAATGTGCAACACAAAATTCAACCATGAATTCTTGACATACCCAGATTACCTAGCTATTGATCTGACATGGAATGCATTTTCATTTTTCACCACTGTGGAAAATTATATTTGTAGGGACCTAACTATTAGGTAAAATAATAATAAAATGAGATAGCATTAATAATTTTATTACCATGTAGGTACACTATTAATTTGTATGAATGCCGGGTAATTAAATTACGTATGCAATGTGCAACACAAAATTCAACCATGAATTCTTGACATACCCAGATTTCCTAGCCATTGATCTGACATGGAATGCATTTTCATTTTTCACCACTGTGGAAAAATTATATTTGTAGGTACCTACCTAGGTAAAAATAATAATAATAAAAAAATGAGATAGCATTAATAATTTGATTACAATGATGAGCAATGTACACCTCTTTTTTATGAACGAAAATTCTCGTTCTCACGTCAGACTGAAACAAATTTTGACCTATCAAATGTTTGAATTATGGCCCTTGGTCTACGGTACTCTACAGTTTACAGTTTAGGCCCAATGAATACGAACGGGTTAAAAACCAATATCGGACGACATAAAAAATTATAGCTGTGCTGTTTGGTTATTAAACAAAATACCCCTCCTCATGCTCTCCCTCCTCCCCTCCCTTTTATCTCCCTCCCACTTCTTCCTCTCTCTCTCTCTCCTTCCCCCTCTCTTTCTTTTCTCCCCACCCTCCCTATGCTTTTCCCCGTACCTCTCCTCTCTTACCCCCTCTACCCTTTTATCTAACCCTCCCTCTATTTTTACCATCCCTCCCTCACCCTCTTTACCCTGTTCCCAGCTGGCCTTGCCTCTCTCTACCCTCCCAACAGTCCTCTCTAACTTTTGCTATTCCCCGGTAAGAGCTAGAGGCTTTAAATTTGATATGTAGTCCACAAATGTGACAAGGATGTAACACAAAACGTTTGGTTGAGATAGGTGCTGCAATTGGCATTATTTTGACCGCTTTTTGGCGGTTTTCCACCGTTATATGGCGGTTTTCAGCTATACCAACTAAACGGTTAGAGATACTGTAAAAGTTAGGGTAGAAGAACACCCAAATAAGCATCCTTCAATCGAACAAGGAAATTCGTGTGATGTTCACACCAGATTTTTTTCTTCCAACTTTAATGGTGTTTGTAGACGTACATTTTTTTGTTGACTTTACGGCTGGTATTTTATAAACGTGAGAAGATAAGACGTGAAAAAGTACTCGGTGAAAATAAAAGAAGAAGGAGTGCAGTAAAAACTGTAAAAAGTTGAATGAGATACGAATGATCCATTTGTTTGAGTGTTGAAGGAGAAGTAGATGGAGGAGAAGGAGAACGAGAAGGAGGAGGAAGAAGAAGAAAAAGAGTTTTGTTCCAATTCGAGTAATAAGAATTAAAGTAAAAAGAAAAAACATGTAGTTTCATTGTTTTTTTCCTAATTCCACCTTATACCTAACTACAAAACCGAAAAACTAAAGACTTAATCATTCTTTGCTTACCGATCCCTTTCCCCTCTTTTATTCTATGCCTTGTACATAATCCTCCGCCTACTTTCCCCTTAATCTTCTTCTCCCTTCTCCTCTCTGGAAAAGGAGACGAAGCCTGTCTGATGGGAGGGATAGGAGAAAGAGAAGAAGATATAGGAGGTGAAGGAACGGGAGAAGGAAGAGAAAAAGAAGGGCACAGAGAAGACCGAGATGGCCGGTAAAAGAAAGATGGTAAGAAAGGAGAAGAAAACAAGGGCCAGTGATAAAGGAGGAAAGGAAGAGGACGAGAAAAAAAAGAGAAGATTGCAAAGTGGAAGAGAAGGAGAAGGAAGGAGCAACGTTAAAGATCAAGGAGGAGAAAAAGAAGAAGGAGGAGAAGAAGAAGGAAGAGGAGGGAGGAGTGTCGTTGAAGATTAAGAAGAAGAGGAAGAAGATGAAAACGAAGACAAAGCAGAAGGAAGGAGAAGAGAACGTCGGGGCGGCATCAAAGATCAAGAAGGAGGGGAAGAAGCAGCAAAAGAAGAAAAGGAGGAAGTGAAAATAAGTGGAGGACAAATAGGAGAGAGCGTTGGAGAAGGCACCGCTGAAGTCGACGGAGGAAGCAACGATGGAGACGGTGGAGGACTAATTAGTACAAAAACACACCGAGTACCCTCCATCGTTTTTCATCCAACACCAAAAGCATTAAGCAGCAGCTTTTGCTGTAAAGCTTTCGAACTTTTTTCCTAATAGGGGTAATTAGTGATTTGTGAGCTATTTTGCCCCTCCCTTTCCCCGCCCTGTCACCCCCCCAAAAAGGGGGAAGCAAGACCAATATTAGCGCCGGGTCACGGGTGTGATTTTGACCCCGTGCTGCCCTAATTTCGGGGGAAGCGGGGTAATCTAGGACATGACTTGGAGGAGGGGATTTTGAGGTTTCTAAGAGGAGTGAATAGTAAGTAGTGAGAGCGTTTAGAGAGCAAAAAAATAAGAGATAAAGGGTCGAAGAAAGAAAGGGTGATAAAGGGAGATGGAGAAGAAGAAAAGGGTTGAATCTAGTTGGTGAATAGCGGAGGAAAAGTAGAAAGACAGAAGAACGAAGGAGGTGATGAAGAAGAAAGGATAAAAGAGTGACATAGAGAAAAAAAACAATAGAAGAACGAAGGAGAGATAAAATAAAATAGAGAGATTGATGAAGGAAAAACGAAGAAAAGGTAAGGAGGGAAAGAAGAGAGAGAGAGAGAGAGAGAGAGAGGGAGGGTCAATTATTGACCCGTATAGTGTTTAAAATGTAAATTAATTGGCGCTCATTCTCTCTCTCTTTCTCTCCCTCCCTCTCTCTCTCTCTCTCTCAACCTTTATTTGTTCACTCCCTCTTCCTCCTTTTGATGATTTACCAACCAGGCACAGCGTTCCTAACAACTTTTGCTCAATTTATTAAGTGACACAGTTTTATTTTTCTCTCATCTGTTTGAAACTTTTTAAGCATAAAATAATTAATTATAATGTAAAACTTTGGTTAAATAATAATGAAAAAATATACTGTTACATTCTTTGCATTTTATGCGTATATAATTATTTGTTTTATTCATTTATTCTAAACGAATGTAATCTAAATGTTTAATTATTTGTGGTGAGGCTGAGAGTCTCTTCACCATCTTTACTGACACCACAGTGTTACAAAGTGCCCAATTCACTAATTCCATCAGCTCTGTTTATTTTTCTTTTTATTCTGGTAATACCGCTACTGGTCGCTACTCGATTAAAGTAGCTACTCAATTGTCCTCACGAGGCTGAGCGCACCCCGAACTCCTAGCAAAGAGCCGAAAAAAATTCGACCCCGACAGGAATAGAACCCGGGACCTTCGGCGTCTAAGCCTAGTGTGATATCCACTAGGCCACGGAGGCTACTTTTAGGGTTTTATTTATTTTTCAAATTTTATGCAAGATTAGTTTACCCTCCAAAAATTGACGGAGAGAAAGGGAACGGGAAGGGGGGGGGGTTCCCCAGTTTGGCCGGGGTGAATTTGGGAGAGGAGAGTGGATTTGAGGGGAGGGAAATAGGAGAGTCCCCCTTTTTTGGCCGGAGTAAATTATTGAGGGGAGGGTGGGAGGGAAGGAATGGAGAATCAGGGAAGTGAGAGTTGGAGGGTTGAAGGTTACAGGGATACACTTACCCCTCCCATTCTCCCCCCCTGAGCTTTTGCCCCCCTAAAATTATTTATGCTCTCTGAAGCCTCTGGGTCGGGGCTCCCACCCCTGTTTATACTTCCGCGTCGAAGTATATTATGGTGTTCACGATTATTTTATGTTGTACGTCCTCCCTCTCCCACCCATGTACCCACCACTTTCTCCTCCCCCTACTACCCAATCCCTCCCCTCCCCTCATCCTTCTCTTCCTCTCCTCCAATTATTGTTGCGCGGGGTAGGTATATTAGTTCAACTCCTGTACACGTATTAACCGCTCTTCCTCCTTCCTCTCCCTTCTATCTTCTCTCTCCCTTCCTTCCCTCTTTCCTCTTACCCTCTCCTTTCCAGCTTTCCTCCTCTAGGCCCTCCTATTCAATGAGCTATACTTTCTCCTATTTCTCTTTACTCTTTTTCATCCTTCTCCCTTTTCTTCCCTCTTTACTCCCTTCTCCTTATAGGCCCTCCTAAATAATTCCCACTCTTTCCTTCTCTCTTTCTCTTTCCTCCTCCTATTTTTACCCCTTATCCTTCCTCCCCTCCTCCTCTTTGTAGGCCCTCCTAAATAATTCCTTCTCTTCCCTCCTTCTCTCCCTCCCTTGGATCACGTTACATGGATTAAAAAATGTCGAAAATTTCGTGCTTTTTCATCCTCTATGTTATCTCTCTCTCTCTCTCTCTCTCTCTTGCTCTATCTCTCTCCATTCTCTCCGCTCATTCTCTCTCTTCTTGCCTCTCTCTTTCTTTCGCCTCTATTTCTCTTCTCTCTCTCTCTCTCTCTCTCTCTCTCTCTCTCTTCTGTCTTTCTCTTCTTCCTCCTGGGTGTCATTAGGGTTCGGTAAGTGTAAAAAAATGGGAGTGAGGGTTGACAAAAAAAAAACTTTTTAAACTCTCCCGAAATATTAATAACTCTAATCCTTTTTTGTCCTCTCTCTTTCTCCTTCTAGATACTCCTTTATCCATCTCTCTCTCTCCCTTCTCTTCTTCCTTCCTCTCTCTTTCTCCTTCCCTTTATCCATCTCTTTCTCTATCTCCTTTCTCTCGCCCTATTTTCTCCTTCTCTCTACTCCCTTATCCCCTCTGTCTCCCTCTCTTCGTCCCTTTCTCCTGCCCTTCTTTCGCACTCTCATAAAGTTGAACTTTTCCCCCACCCTATCTGTTTGACCGTTTAGTAGTGTTTAGAAATCAAAACTTTGGCAGTAACGGGTGGCCGGTGCGGTGTCAGCAAAAAAGCCATCACTCTTTTTTCAACCGTTAGTAGGGCCATTTGGGATTCAATATTTTGGTCAGTTTGATATTTTTTATAGCTAACTTAACTTAATTTATACTCGACTCGGGTTCGAAGTTGGGTGGAAGAGAATCCTGCCATTAAAGCCTCTGAGTAACCTCTGTGGCCGAATGGGTATTAGGCTTGCAGGAGGTCCTTGGTTCGATACCCAGTAGAGTCGAAGAACGTCAAATATCAGTACTGAATTAGTAATGGGAAAAAATATTAGATTTATCTTCAAAGAACTTCTGTAAATGACATGATTCCTTTGTCTCCCTCTTTACCTCTTCTCCTACCCACTCTACTACCTCTCAAATTCACTCTGGCCAAAACTATCTACGTAGCTTTTTACAACCCTACGTGCTTCTTCCTCTTCTACTTCTCTACCTTTCTCTTCTCTTTGCCTTCTTCTTTACCTCTTCATCTTCTCCTTTACCTTCTCCTTCCTGTCCTTCACCTCCTTCTCTTTCTACTTCCTCTTCTTCTACTTCTCTACCTTTCGTCTTTTTCTTCTTCTTCTTTACCTTCTTGTTCTGCATCCCCTCCTTCTTCTTTTATTTCCTCCTATTCTTATACTTCTCTTTCCTCTTCTTTCTTCCCATTTTTCTTCTCCCCTCTATTATTTCCTTCCTTCTTTTCTTCTTTCTCTCCCATTACTTTCCTCCTTATACTTCCCTTCTAATCCTCCACCAGGATTTCTTCTGTTACTCTTTTCTATACCATTATTTCCTGTCTAATATTTCTTCTTCCTTTTTCATCTTCTTCTTCTTCTTTTTCTTCTTCTTCTTCTTTTCTTCTTCTTCTTCTTTTCTTCTTAAGGTAATAAAGCACGGTTACGTGCCTTGGTGTTTTTGAACGGACGAAGTGAGTTCCAATTTTTTTTTTTTCCAAAACCTCGGAAAATCGTCCCAAAAAATTTCCGGCCAATTCAGGGAGATTAGAGGAGAAGTATCCTATCTATAGAGATTTCGGAGGGAAAATATGGGAACAAGGTTGGAAGCATATTGAGTCCCGTCCCCCCCCCCAAAAGAAGGAATTCGGGACAAAGGAATGGAAGGACGAAAAAAAGAGGCACAGGCACAGGGAAAGTAATTGTTCTGGACTTTAGAACTCTAGAGAATTATTATGGAAACAGTTTTTTTATGAGTTTTGAAACAGGGAGGAGGAAATTTCTAGGCTGTGTGTCTGACCAGTGTTAGGTTCACTTTCCATATCCCAATGGGCACTTGGTGTCCCATTTATTATTCACTTTCCCCTATTTACGATTGAAAAATAAAAATAAAATCCAATATTTATGATTTTTCGTGTTCAGGTGTTTCTGTCTGTCTACTGTCCACCTGTCTCTGGAATTCATTCGTTGTGGGAATTGTGGGTGCTCTATTGATAAATATCACACTGGGCTTAGAAAGTTCTTTTTCGATTCCCGGCGGGAGGATAAATACCCCCCTCTGCTTTCTCTGAATTGGTCGGAATTTTTTTCTGAAATTTTACTTTTCTTATCAAAAAAAAAAAAAAAAAAAAAAAAAAAATGGCCCATCAATTATTTGAAATATGACCCTTGGTTTACGATACTCTACAGTTTACAGTTTAGGCCCAATGAATACGAACGGGTTAAAAACCAATATCGGACAACATAAAAAATTATAGCTGTGCTGTTTGGTTATTAAACAAAATACCCCTCCTTATGCTCTCCCTCCTCCCCTCCCTTTTATCTCCCTCCCACTTCTTCCTCTCTCTCTCTCTCTCCTTCCCCCTCTCTTTCTTTACTCCCCACCCTCCTTATGCTTTTCCTCGTACCTCTCCTCTCTTACCCCCTCTACCCTGTTATCTAACCCTCCCTCTATTTTTACCATCCCTCACCCTCTTTACGCTGTTCCCAGCTGGCCTTGCCTCTCTCTACCCTCCCAGCAGTCCTCTCTAACTTTTGCTATTCCATTTCCCCTCTTTTATTCTATGCCTTGTACATAATCCTCCGCCTACTTTCCCCTTAATCTTCTTCTCCCTTCTCCTCTCTGGAAAGGGAGACGAAGCCTGTCTGATGGGAGGGATAGGAGAAAGAGAAGAAGATATAGGAGATGAAGGAATGGGAGAAGGAAGAGAAGAAGAAGGGCACAGAGAAGACCGAGATGGCCGGTAAAAGAAAGATGGTAAAAAAGGAGACGAAAATAAGGGCCAGTGATAAAGGAGGAAAGGAAGAGGACGAGAAAAAAGAGAAGATTGCAAAGTGGAAGAGAAGAAGAAGGAAGGAGCAACGTTAAAGATCAAGGAGGAGAAAAAGAAGAAGGAGGAGAAAAAGAAGAAGGAGGAGAAGAAGAAGGAAGAGGAGGGAGGAGTGTCGTTGAAGATTAAGAAGAAGAGGCAGAAGACGAAAAAGAAGACAAAGCAGAAGGAAGGAGAAGAGAACGTGGGGGCGGCGCCAAAGATCAAGAAGGAGGGGAAGAAGCAGCGGAAGAAGAAAAAGAAGAAAAGGAGGAAGTGAAAATAAGTGGAGGACAAATAGGAGAGAGCGTTGGACGAGGCACCGCTGAAGTCGATGGAGGAAGCAACGATGGAGACGGTAATATTGTAAAAGTTAGGGTAGAAGAACACCCAAATAAGCATCCTTCAATCGAACAAGGAAATTCGTGTGATGTTCACACCAGATTTTTCTTCCAACTTTAATGGTGTTTGTAGACGTACAATTTTTTTGTTGACTTTACGGCTGGTATTTTATAAACGTGAGAAGATAAGACGTGAAAAAGTACTCGGTGAAAATAAAAGAAGAAGGAGTGCAGTAAAAACTGTAAGAAGTTGAATGAGATACGAATGATCCATTTGTTTGAGTGTTGAAGGAGATGAAGAAGAAGGAGGAGGAAAAAGAAGAGATGAAGAATGAGAAGGAGCCGAAGAAGAAGAAGGAGTTTTGTTTTAAGAAGTTTAATAATAAGAAGAATAAAAGTAAAAAGAATGAATGTACGAGTACATAATGACATTATTTTTATTTCCAAACTCCAGTATATCGCTTGATCATTCTTTGCTTATCGAAAATGTCCCTTCAGGACCGAACGGGTTAACTTGTTCTTTAAATTATTTTTGACACTTTCTGTTATCCTATGAGAACAGGAACGTTTTTTTTTTATCCCTTGGGATTTTTTTTTTTTAAAGAAGGTAAAAAAACATCGGCGGCATTTAAAAAATGTAAAATCCAGCCTTATCTGTCGGTTCTGGAGGGAGGAAGAGAAGTGGGAGAGAGAGAGAGAGAGAGAGAGAGAGAGAGAGAGAGAGAGAGAGAGAGAGAGAGAGATGGAGTGAGAGAGGGGGGAGAGAGAGAGAGAGAGAGAGAGAGAGAGAGAGAGAGAGAGAGAGAGAGAGAAGGAATGGGAGGGAAAGAAAAAGAGTTATGGAAGATAATCTTACTGATACAAAGGTATTATTATTGTCGTATATCTCATCCTTTGTTTTTTTTTACCTTTCCCTATCTCTCTCTCTCTCTCTCTTTCTCTCTCTCCCTCTCTTGAAAAGGGAGGTAGTGGAGTCTTCTTCTTCTTCATTCCATTCATTGGTAATTTGGTGTGTAGATGAAGATATGTAATGTGACTAGATGCCTATTTATTGGGACATTTGAGTAAGATAAAATAAGAAAGAAGAATAGAGAGAGAGAGAGAGAGAGAGAGAGAGAGAGAGAGGAAAAAAAGAAAGAGGAAGGGAGAAAACGAGCCAGTCGTTATCTCTCTCGACTAATAGGATAATAGAGAGAGAGAGATAGAGAGTTTTCATCAGGGAAAGAAAATACCAACCGATGGCAAATTGCCAAATTGATTAAAAACTTTTGCACGCAAACTTTAAAGTCTACTTCCCTCCCTCCCTCTCCCTCTCTCTCTCTATCTCTCTCCCTCCCTCTCTTTCTCTCTCTCTTAATATCCTCCCAATGACATTCACATATATAATAATAATAATAATAATGATAATAAAAAATCTTAAACTCATGTCACCAGCATTTTACCATTTAAATCTAAAAATTCATGTTGAGTGAGTGTTGAGTCGTATTTTCTTTCGGAATTTCCTCTCTTTTGAAGCTCGTTTCTCCCCTTTTGGCATGATAGCGCCTGTACTAAACCATAGGAAATCCAAGATGGGGGGCACACCATCGAAATCGTTTCCGAAATAAAATAGGTAGGTACACCTTTGTTTTCAAAAAACCAAAATATGTCCTTTATCGAGTTGGCTCTATTTTCAATGGAAATATTGTTCGTATTACCTCCTACATATTTTGATATTGAAAAAAAAGATCCAAAATTAATCCCTCCCGAAATTTTCGCTCACAAGTGTTGGTCAAAAATTGCCGTCGGCGGTAAATTTTTCACTTCACTGACAGAACTGGGAATTCCCTGAAATTGAACGCTTTTCAGGAGTTTTTTTTTTTTTCGCTCCTTCGGGGGACAGCCTTTCAAAATTAATGCTGGATGAAAACGGGGATTTTCCTCCTTTTTTGGGGGGGATCCCACCCTTTTTGTTCTCCTCCCCTCTCTCCTGCTTTATCTCCTCCTCTATACATGGTTTTGAAATTTTGACAGTACTGAAATTCATAGGAACAAAATTTCAGGACGATTTTGGCTTACTCGAACAAAAAAGAAAATACCAACCGATGGCAAATTGCCAAATTGATTAAAAACTTTTGCACGCAAACTTTAAAGTCTACTTCCCTCCCTCCCTCTCTCTCTTTCTCTCTCTCTTAATATCCTCCCAATGATATTCACATATCTAAATACCTATCTATACACAATTTTTAGTTCAGCGTGTTCTCATTCGTAGGATTAAATATTTCCTTGAACTCAAGAGTCATATTTTTTAAACAAAATTCTGGCTCTCAAGAATCACCGAAGCAAAAATTCCAAAGATCTGATTGGCCAAAATTTGATTCAGGCTTTTTTTTTTCAAGAGGTTTGTTTGATAGAGGAAACTGTAACTCTAACTACTAAGGTCTTATCGTCCCGAAATGGAAGGAGCTTGCTCCACCTCTGTCGTAGGTTGACCCGGTATTGCAGGCTGACTTATTATTATTATTATTATTATTTTTTTGAGACACCCTGTTTATAATACAATTAAAATTATTTAGGGACACCCTGTTTATAATACAATTAGTATAGAATTGTGGATTGGATTGAGTGAGAAAGTAGTAAATAGGTAAGAAGAGAGTGAGAAAGAAGACAGAAGGGAAAATAGCATAAGAGAGAAAGAGTACAGAATTAAGGAGAGAGAGAGAGAGAGGAGGGAGAACCAAAAGGAAAAGAAAGGACAAAAGACAAAAGAGGAGGACAGAAAACGGATATACAGGTTAATCAGTTAAAAAAAAAAAAAAAAAAAATGGAGCAAAAAAATATTATTATGAAGGAGCTAATTTCTTTTCCAATTGCACTATTTTTCCTTGTTATTACATTTTTTTTCTCCTCATTTTGCATTCTGAAATCTCTCTCTTTTTTTCGTCTCAAACCTGGGATGTCTCGATTTCACGGTTTTTTTTTATTTTATTATTATTATTCTGGCGACGAGATAATTTTACTGATACAAAGGTATTATTATTTGTATCTCATCCTTTTTTTTTTTTGTTATTTTTTTTTTTTACCTTTCCCTCTCTCTATTTCTTTCTCCCTCTCTTGAAAAGGGAGGTAGTGGATTCTTCTTCTTCATTCCATTCATTGGTAATTTGGTATGTAGATGAAGATATGTAAAGTGACTAGATGCCTATTTATTGGGGCATTTGAGTAAAATAAAACAAGAAAGAAGAATACAAAGAGAGCGAGAGAGAGAGAGGGAGAAAAAAGAAAGAGGGAGGGAGAAAACGAGCCAGTTGTTATCTCTCTCGACTAATAGGATAATAGAAAGAGAGAGAGAAATTGAGAGGGAGTTAGGAGGCAAGGAGAGAGAGAGAGAGAGAAAGAGAGAGAGAGAGAGTTTTCATCAAGGAAAGAAAATACCAACCGATGGCAAATTGCCAAATTGATTAAAAACTTTTGCACGCAAACTTTAAAGTCTACTTCCCTCCCTCCCTCTCTCTCTTTCTCTCTCTCTTAATATCCTCCCAATGATATTCACATATCTAAATACCTATCTATACACAATTTTTAGTTCAGCGTGTTCTCATTCGTAGGATTAAATATTTCCTTGAACTCAAGAGTCATATTTTTTAAACAAAATTCTGGCTCTCAAGAATCACCGAAGCAAAAATTCCAAAGATCTGATTGGCCAAAATTTGATTCAGGCTTTTTTTTTTCAAGAGGTTTGTTTGATAGAGGAAACTGTAACTCTAACTACTAAGGTCTTATCGTCCCGAAATGGAAGGAGCTTGCTCCACCTCTGTCGTAGGTTGACCCGGTATTGCAGGCTGACTTATTATTATTATTATTATTATTTTTTTGAGACACCCTGTTTATAATACAATTAAAATTATTTAGGGACACCCTGTTTATAATACAATTAGTATAGAATTGTGGATTGGATTGAGTGAGAAAGTAGTAAATAGGTAAGAAGAGAGTGAGAAAGAAGACAGAAGGGAAAATAGCATAAGAGAGAAAGAGTACAGAATTAAGGAGAGAGAGAGAGAGGAAGGAGATCCAAAAGGAAAAGAAAGGACAAAAGACAAAAGAAGAGGACAGAAAGCGGATATACAGATAGAGAAAAAGGTGTAATCTATAGAAATAGAAAGGGAGAAACAAAGAAAGAGAAGAAGAGGGAGGAAAGGGAATGGGGAGAGAGAGAGAGAGGAGTAGTGTGAGAGCGAGACTCCCTCCCCTGGTTTCAATAGGGGATGGGGGAAGTAATAAATAGAACCCTGATAAAAAATAATAGCGCTATTGTATGAATGAATTATAGCCAGTAACTGACTGGACAAAGCACAATGCTTGCGCTTTTTTTGTTAACTTATGCTCACTCTTTTGTCAAAAGCTTACTTACTCTGTCAAATGCTCTTTTCAAAGAATTGGTTGCCTGGTAATTGGGTATTCGCGGGTTTATATTTCGCCCCAAGCAGAGCTTGTTTCAGCTTTGAAGATATTTTTTTTTTTTTTTTTAAGTTAAACAACGTCACTGCATAACTGCAAAGATTTTAATTGATGTTGACGGACAGCCTGAAGTTTTTTATTTATTAAAATTCTGTTTGAAAATTGGAGCACAGTTGCCCGGCCTGCAAAAAATTACTCCAGAAGATACCGAGAAAACTAGCACCTCACCGCGATCTGTAGGAAAAACTCGAAAACGTTTCCAACATTGAAAACTCACCCCTCCCCTTCCTAACAGACACAAACACACGAAACCTCACCCCATTCGCGAGTTTAATACCACCCCTTTCTATATTATCCGACAAACTTAATACCACCCCTAATTTCAAAAACTTCCAACCCTCCGAGTTTTCCATTTTTCCGCGACAGTGGAGCGATCTGTGAGCAGTTGAGCCGATTAGAAGGGAACTTTTTCCGAGGGAGGTCCAGGCACGGAAAAATCTGCTTCTCAAAAGGTTTCAACCTTCTCGCGCGCCGCAAATAAATTTGTGTATGCAATACGGTGAGTTAGTGTAGAACTGGTTTCGTTTTAACATTTTCAATATAAGGTGTTGTTCGAATGAGCCCCTGAAAATCATCTGTGTATGTAATACGAAATAAAGCTCGCCGTTCAACCGGTTTGAATTGAAATTATTTGAAATGTTGAAGTATTTGTTATAGGTGTGAAGGGGTGTTTTACACTCTTATACTTATTATACTTCTCACTACCTACTTTGATTAGTAAAATGGACTTACTTAACAAGAGGTAGGGGTTCAAAAACCAATTAGGTATTACCTCTAACACACATAGTCTATCTGTTTTTGTTCACAATCTATCAATTTGTTACCACGTAGCCACCTCCCTAGAGTATACTGCACCCGCGATCACCGCGATGTCATCATGGGTTACAGAAAACTGTCTCCTTTGATGCAAGTCGGAAAAAGCACATGCACGAATTCTATCTTGAGAACCAAGTAGGTACCTAGATACTCACATTTAATTTTGGACTACAAGGGAATGGAAATCCTACAAAAAAATGAAAAAAAAAAAAAAAAATGAAATTTAATTTATATGTGCATCTAGGTACTAGGTATACCGCCTATACGTATAGTTAGGCTTGCCAAACGTCCCGAATTGGCCGGGACAGTCCCGAATTTCAGGGGGTGTCCCGGCGTCCCGTTCAGTTTTTCATTTTGGGGCGTTTTGTCCCGAATTTCCGTTTTTGTCCCAGAAAAAATTCGGGACGCGTTTTTTAACTTTAAAATTAGGTACCTCTATAAATCAGAATTTGTTCTTAACTTGTTTAAATTTGTCATGCTATCATCAGTTTGCTCTTCCACTTTGCTAAACCTTTAGAAACGAGAAAATGTTGTATTAAACCGCCTTAAACGAAAAAAATGAGCTGGTCCCTTGGATTCTCGTTATCACCTATCGTACCTATGTACATATCGTACCTATGTGATTTCGCGACTATGTTCGCGGATTTGGCGATTATGTTCGCGGACTTGGCGATTATATTCGCGGATTTGCCGATTATGTTCGCGGATTTCGCGATTATGTTCCCGGATTTCGCGATTTTGTTCGCGGATTTGGCGATTATGCTCGCGGATTTGGCGATTTCGGCGATTTATGTTTCGCGGATTTCGCGATTTAGTTCGCGGATTTTGCGAATTATGTTTCGCGGATTTCGCGATTTATGTTCGCGGATTTGCGCGATTTGTTCGCGGATTTCGCGATTATGTTCGCGGATTTCGCGATTATTTTCGCGGATTTCGCGATTATGTTCGCGGATTTGGTGATTTTTTTCGCGGATTTCGCGATTATGTTCGCGGATTTGGTGATTTTTTTCGCGGATTTCGCGATTATGTTCGCGGATTTGGTGATTTTTTTCGCGGATTTCGCGATTATGTTCGCGGATTTGGTGATTTTTTTCGCGGATTTCGCGATTATGTTCGCGGATTTGGTGATTTTTTTCGCGGATTTCGCGATTATGTTCGCGGATTTGGTGATTTTTTTCGCGGATTTCGCGATTATGTTCGCGGATTTGGTGATTTTTTTCGCGGATTTCGCGATTATGTTCGCGGATTTGGTGATTTTTTTCGCGGATTTCGCGATTATGTTCGCGGATTTGGTGATTATGTTCGCGGATTTCGCGATTATGTTCGCGGATTTCGCGATTTTGTTCGCGGATTTCGCGATTATGTTCGCGGATTTTGTGATTATGTTCGCGGATTTGGCAATTTTGTTCGCGGATTTGGCGATTATGTTCGCGGATATCGCGATTTTGTTCGCGGATTTTGCAATTATGCTCGCGGATTTCGCGATTTTGTTCGCGGATTTGGCGATTATGGTCGCGGATTTGGCGATTTTTTTCGCGGATTTGGCGATTATGGTCGCGGATTTGGCAATTATGTTCGCGGATTCGCGTCCCGAATCGACATTTTGGATATTTGGCAAGCCTATACCGTATAGGTAGCTTCTTTTATGAAGATAGGTTTGGATTTCGCGATTATGTTCGCGGATTTCGTGATTATGTTCGCGGATTTGGCAATTTTGTTCGCGGATTTGGCGATTATGTTCGCGGATATCGCCTTTTTGTTCGCGGATTTTGCGATTATGTTCGCGGATTTGGCAATTATGTTCGCGGATTCGCGTCCGGAATCGACATTTTGGATATTTGGCAAGCCTACGTATAGGTAGCTTCTTTTATGAAGATAGGTTCGATTTTAAAAGAAACAAAATAAATGATGTAGGATTTTTAAAATTTGAAAGCATAAATTGAAGAAGAAGAAGAAGAAGAAGAAGAAGAAGAAGAAGAAGAAGAAAGAAAATAAAAGAGATGATTCTGTCCATCATTATTATTGTTGCATTTTTTTTTTCTTCTTCTTCTTCTTCTTCTTCTTCTTCTTCTTCTTCTTCTTCTTCTTCGTCTTCTTCTTCTTCTCCTCCTCATCCTCCTCAAAATAAATGATGTAGGATTTTTAAAATTTGAAAGCATAAATTGAAGAAGAAGAAGAAGAAGAAGAAGAAGAAGAAGAAGAAGAAGAAGAAGAAGAAGAAGAAGAAGAAAGAAAATAAAAGAGATTATTCTGTCCATCATTATTATTGTTGCATTTTTTTTTTTTCTTCTTCTTCTTCTTCTTCTTCTTCGTCTTCTTCTTCTCCTCCTCCTCCTCCTTCTTCTTTCTTCTCCTCCTCCTCCCACCTTCGTCTTTTATCATTGTTATTTTTTAATATATTCTTATTAAAAATCATCTTTCATGTCCGTCGAGCAAACAGCGTCATTTTAGTTGCTTATTACAATTTCGAATAGGGAATTAGGGACGTTTTTATTCGGGGGAGAAACTCCATAAGGGAGAATGTTTCACAGGCTAAACGCTGAGTTAAAAAAAAGAGTGGTTTGATAGAGGGAACTGTAACTGCTAAGATCATATCGTCCCGAAATCGAAGAGAGAAGGAAGACAGGATAGGAGAAAGCCAGCCGTTCCGAGAACGAACATCATCATTTGTTTATGATAAGATCCGCCCCCGGGCGGGAATTGAACCCGCGGGCTAGCGCTTACAAGGCAGACGCGCTAGCAACCAAGGTAACCTTAGGATCTGATTTATTGACTGAGCACTCTGAGTAGGTAGTCCACTAAAAAGAGTAACTCATTTTTATAACTCACTGACTGGCTTGTGTTTCTTTCGAATAGGGAATTAGGGACGTTTTTATTCGGGGGAGAAACTCCATAAGGGAGAATGTTTCACAGGCTAAACGCTGAGTTAAAAAAAAAGAGAGGTTTAATACGAGGGAACTGTAACTGCTAAGATCATATCGTCCCGAAATCGAAGAGAGAAGTAAGACAGGATAGGAGAAAGCCAGCCGTTCCGAGAACGAACATCATCTGTTTATGATAAGATCCGCCCCCGGGCGGGAATTGAACCCGCGGGCTAGCGCTTACAAGGCAGACGCGCTAGTAACCAAGGTAACCTTAGGATCAGCTGATTTATTGACTGAGCACTCTGAGTAGGTAGTCCACTAAAAAGAGTAACTCATTTTTATAACTCGCTGACTCTTGTTTATAGCAGCCTCTCAATTGAACGTTTCAACTTAAAATTGCCAAGCAGAAATGGCCCCTGATTCTCCCCCCACGAAATCAAAGCTCCCATTTCTCCCTGTGCTTTTAGTGGATGTTGCTGTCTTGCTGTCGATATATCCTCGCAATGGAATCCAATAATACACGTCACAACGCTTTAACTGTTTCCTTCTCGGTCGAAAAAAAAAGATTGTTTATAGCAGCCTCTCAATTGAACGTTTCAACTTAAAATTGCCAAGCAGAAATGGCCCCTGATTCTCCCCCCACGAAATCAAAGCTCCCATTTCTCCCTGTGCTTTTAGTGGATGTTGCTGTCTTGCTGTCGATATATCCTCGCAATGGAATCCAATAATACACGTCACAACGCTTTAACTGTTTCCTTCTCGGTCGAAAAAAAAAGATAGCGTTATTTGATTCCTGACGTTTTCCATCTCAGGAGAGAGATAGAGAAGGAGAGAGAGAGAGAAGAGGGAGAGAGAAAAAGAGAAGGGGGAGGGAGGGGGAGGAAAAGGGAGAGAAGGAGATTGGAAGAGAAAGAGAGGGAAAAGGAGAGGGAAAGAGAGAGAGAGAGAGAGAGAGAGAGAGAGAGAGAGAGAGAGAGAGAGAGAGAGAGAGAGAGAGAGAAAGGAAGAGGGGGGGAAGGAGAGAGAGAGAGAGAGAGAGAGAGAGAGAGAGAGAGAGAGAGAGAGAGAGAGAGAGTAGAAATCTAACAAGGACATAGAACAGAATGGAAATAAGGAAATTGACGTTCCGAAGACGTCAGGCTTTTCCCTCCTTGTCTTCCTCCTTCTTGGAGTTGACAGTGGTGGTTCGCAATACTGTCAAGTAGCAATCGAACCCGCGGCCTAGCGCTTACAAGGCAGACCAGCTACCCTGCAACCTAACTAGGCTGGCTCGTGGCTCTTAGAAAGCGTGGTTCTTCAGTACCTACTCATCTTTTGGCGAACTGCGCAAACTGTCTAACATTTTCCAACTTTTTCGCCGGTCTCCGTGAACCCAAATGATACGCCGCGATGATTCATTGTTTGATTTGTTGGGACAATACAACAACATGGCGAATAGTGTTCGCTCTTCTACACTAACAGTTCGCTTTCTGTGTGCTCGATCCTTTAATGCCCCATCTCAACATAGAGAGTTTTCAGTTAATCCAGAGTTGTTTAAGAAACAGTGGCCTTTGTAAATCAAACGGGTGACGTCAAAGAAAACCCTCGACACTGTGCTAATTCTCAGTTGTAAGATCCGCCACAACTAAAGCATACAGAGTTTGTGCCCTTTTCTTTTGCTGGTTCAATTCGAACATTCCTAATTTTTTCGTCCCTGTGAACGATTTGCCCATTCGGCACTGGTTTCGATCCGCGCTTATTTCCGTGGCAAAAGTATTTCGTATATTTTTTTCTTCTTTCGTAATGTGGTCTCCTTTTTTATTATAATAAAGTATGAGGTTTTTTTATATCCATTAGGAATAAGAAAACGCTCGGATAGGGGGAAATCCGTTGCCTAGCAACCGCGGCGAAAGTCTTATTTACCCACACGATTCTTTGAAAAAAGAAAGAAAATAATAATAAAAGACTAGGAATATTTTTTTTTTTTTTTTTCAAGAGGTTTGACAGAGGGAACTGTAACTGCTATGGTCTTATCGTCCCGAAATCGAAGAGAGAAGGAAGACAGGATCGGAGAAAGCCAGCCGTTCCGAGAACGAACATTATCCCATCGGGATAAAATCCGCCCTGGGCGGGAATCGAACCCGCGGCCTAGCGCTTACAAGGCAGACGCACTACCAACTAAGCTAACTAGGCTGGCCATCCTATTGTTTAAACAGCTTACTTTGAACGTAATCATCAGACACAGAACAACTGAAAAATACAATTTTATTGGCTATTAGAATAATATTTTTATTGCTCATTTATTATATTTTCTGTCATTTTTTCTTCTTCTTTTTACAATTTAATGCAATAAAAGAAAACTTCATACAGTAAGTGAGGCGTAATATGTACGTATTGGAATGCTACTGAGCAATAAAACTTTTCTATCTATGCTAATAACAATAACCAAGGAAACATACCAAGCTGCTCGTTATTCAAGAATCTACAAGAATCATAATAGTTACGTTTTACCTATGGATGACTTTGCATTACGGAGGGTTGGCATCACCTGATTTTTCTTAGAGCCATTGATGACCGTGCAAAATTTATAATTTGCATAACTTTTCGAGTCAGTAACCTGCTTCATAGAGCTTCTCCCTAAGGGCTCCTATTGTATTGAGCAGTGTCCATACAAATGTGGTCGATTTTAACCGTTTTGCTGATTTCTCATATAAGGGAAATAAAATTACTTTCATTTGAACTTAAACCATAGAAACAAATGACTTGAACTCTGTTATTCGAATGTTTGCTAGATAAAACTTCGTTATCTAGCGAGGAACCAAACCGTCATACCGTGTCATTTTCCTACTCGGTTTTCCGCTTTGAAGTTGAAGTTCAAAACTTTATCTGAACTTCACGTGTGAATAGATTTGAAAATGAAATGCTCTCCTCGTGCTTTTGCTAGTCTAAAACCGAGTTCATGCACAAATAAAGATCGGATATTTCATCATAAAACTAAATGTTCAGTTGTGTGAGTACTGTGTATTAATATCTTTCCTGACAGTATTCTTTATTTTGTCTGTTACAGCGACATTTACTGTTACGGTCCCTTGTTACATGCAGTTCAGATGGCTTCACTGTTTCCCGACTCGAAAACATTTGTAGACATGAAACT